>NC_046314.1:99158793-99458793 GCF_009819535.1 Lacerta agilis
CGGCTAACATACAAATACATGAGTAAAACAAACTTAAAACCACAATACAAACGATGATACCTGATACGTAATATAATACAATCTCGCTGCATTTTTTTAAAAATAAAAAACCAGTGACCTACAACAAACAGAAATCCACTTGGGATCAACCCAATTCATAAACAGGATACTGGACTGAACCTTTCTTTAGAGGCTTCATAACCCCATAAATTGCCACGGGCTGCAGGAATGTTTGCATAATTATAGTTACAGGTGGGTAGCCGTGTTGGTCTGCCATAGTCAAAACAAAATCGAAAATTCTTTCTAGTAGCACCTTAGAGACCAACTGAGTTTGTTCCTGGTATGAGCTTTCGGTATCTGAAGAAGTGTGCATGCACACGAAAGCTCATACCAGGAACAAACTCAGTTGGTCTCTAAGGTGCTACTAGAAAGAATTTTCGATTTTGTTTTGCATAATTATAATCAGCCATACTTTTACCTCTGCTGTGCTGCTTTCTATAGCTGAAGATTGCAAACAGAATCCTTTTATTAGAGATGCACGGTGACCAGAAACTTGCAGAGCAACCAAGCCATGCATGTGTGGGTTAGTGACTCAAGCATGCAGCTGAATTCCCATAGGTGGTTGCAGCCCAATCCTCAAATCGCAGTTCCTGCTGTCAAACTGTCTGAGCCATTATCCCAGATCAACAGGTGCATTCAGACCTAGCTTCTGCCTGACATTATGCACGTGCTGCTTATGGCTGCGCACTGCCACATGTGCCCAAAGTTTTTAAAATCAGCTTCTATAAGCACAGAAGTTTTCCAGTAGAGGTAAGAGCATCAGAAGAGCCAGCTGGATCAGGCCAACGGCCTACCTTCTCAAGCAGCCTGTTCTCACAGTCGCTTTCACATTTGCTGTTTTTCATCCTCACCTAAGCCTACCTGTGAAGTAGGAATGAGGGAGAACATAGAGATACCGGTATAGTTGTCAGTTTGCATCTCTTGGTGCAGAAAGTATTGATCTGATATGTAGAGATCTTTCCTATTCTAATTAATCCAAGAGGGCTCTGGAAGCTTCTCTGTGTGAAAGAAACAAGCAGAAGGTTCATGATGTTTGGGTTATTCCTTCAGAGAAGCTGAGTACAGCTGGTTTAAACTGGTTCTGCTATTTCTTCTTGAAGGTCATGCTGACTATACAGTGATACACCGGGTTATGTAAGTAATCCGTTCCAGGTCGCAGTACATAACGTGGCCGTGCATATCATGAATGCACACACACACACACACACACACACAAAAACAAAACCCGGAAGAAGCGCAATTCGAGCGCTTCTGCGCATCCAGGGGCGCGCATGGGTTGCACACGCTCCGGAAACACTTCCGGGTTGCGGATGTTCGCAATTCGAACGTTCGCAACACGGGGGGTACGTAACCCGGGGTTCCACTGTAATAGTAAAGCCAGAAGGAGCCTTGGTTTCACTTTCTCTTTCTATCTCTCTTCCTTCTAGTGTGGTTTTCTTTACATAGTATGCTTAGTGTTAAGGTTTAGACTTATTATAAGTTATTGTAAGTTTAAGTCTGCTGCAACTGGATTTCTTATGGACAGTGCCAATCCTGAATGTATTGGATTTGTGACCATTATGCTCATTTGCCTTCAGTAGCAGTAAAGCTCTGCTGCATGAAATATTAATTGCCTCTGGTCTTTTTTGTGAATCCTGCAATGCGTTTTAACTTCACATTGGAATCTCCTCTGGATCAATACTGAGTAGAATTCAATGACAATAGTATCCTTAAGTTTTTTCTCCAGGGCAAATAGGGAATTCAGGGAAGTCAATGGAGAAATGGCATAAGTGGGCAAGGTGAAGGCCCTCTTCTTAGTAATAGGTGAATCTGTCATTTGTAGGTTTTCTCTGTTTCTCCTTTTTTTCCAGCCTTAGATGGGGTTCACCACAAATATGAAGATACATTTGCAATTCTTTTTTTAAAAAAAGTCTGCATGAAAAGTTGTGTTGCATTTTCGCACACATTTCTCTTAACATACACATTTTCCCCTCGTAAATGCAATTTTCTCCTAACTAAATTAATTTAATTTTGTCCATTATTTCACTAAGACATGCATTTCCCCCCTATGCCTTTCTCACTAGCAGATACGTGCTTCTGCACACATTCCTTTTAGAGAAGTGTGTTGCAAAATTCAGAGAAGTGCAAATTTGAAGATAAAATGAACTTTGTTTTGGGAACGTGCAAATTTAGCAATTCCATTTTAAAATGCAAACTGAGCTAATTTCTCTCCTTTCCCCAATACAGTGGTACCTCAGGTTACAGACGCTTCAGGTTACAGACTCCGCTAACCCAGAAATAACGCTTCAGGTTAAGAACTTTGCTTCAGGATAAGAACAGAAATTGTGCTCTGGTGGCGCAGCGGCAGTGGGGTGTCCCATTAGCTAAAGTGGTGCTTCAGGTTAAGAACAGTTTCGGGTTAAGAACAGACCTCCTGAACGAATTAAGTTCTTAACCCGAGGTACCACTGTACTGTAGACCCTATCAGATTGTCCCACCATCACCACCCATGTTGCATCTAGTTGTGCCCTCGGTGCGAAAACTCTTCCAGGCAACAAAAATTACAATATCCCATTTAACATGCCACTCCTGGACAAATAAATTCACGTTGAAGTCTCAGCAGTCAATTATTACATTTTCAAGTTTGTCGTTTGACACAGGTGGTGGCAGAGGCAATGGTGGCTGCGTTGGACAAAGAGTATTTCTTGGCCATTTTCGATGAAATGTCTTGATTTTGGTAAGCTGTGTGGATATGTTTCCTTCCCGCTTTTATGGCTTTTGGAAAGAACACCGCTGAAGAACCCTCTACGATGCAGCTGTTTGTAAGTCAACCCTCTAGTGGCCAGAAGATTAAATAAAGTTTACAGAGCCCCGGTGAAAGCCGATGTATTTCGGCAAGTTCTTATCTGTCTAGCTTGTGTCGAAATTTAGTGCTACCTATAGAATTGTGTGTGAGAGTGTGAGCGCACACTCAGGGTGGCGACGGCAGAGTCCCGTCCTGTCGAGCTTTCCAATCATGAAAGTAACATAAACAGAACAGGCGGGGGCAACGCGACCTTGATGACTTGAAGTGGTTTCGTAAATGAAGTCCAAATATGTAATAGCTCCTCTCGGTTTTCGACAAGAAGATTTATTCAAAATAAATTTGGCTAAGGAGGGAGGGTGGGGGAGGGAAAGAGAGAGCGACAGATTTCTGAAAGCTGAATTATTGCCAAGACCAGAACAGGCAGCTTCCATAGAGACAGCTGCAACTTTTCAGGGTGTAAAGTCAGCAAATTTCCACAGCCCTTGCTGCCAGAGACCACAAAATGGTTTCAAACAACGGCTCACTTCATGATTTTTTTTTTTTAGATTTTCTTTTTCTTTTTCTTTTTGCTTTCGTTCTCTCTCTCTCTTTTTAAAGTGTCCTTGCTTTGCTGAGTGGGCAGTGTGCATTAAGCTCACAGATTAATGAAAATGTTTCACTGGCACAAGGTTTTTTATATATTTATTATATACATATATATTTGATTGCCTTGGTGCAAAATTGCTTGCAGATTGGAAAACAGCATGTTTCATTTCAAACTCATTCTGCTCCCATACATTAGCACTTGTCAATGTGGCCATTAAGCTCAGTCAGTGCAGAAATTTAATTACAAAACCATTTATTTTATTGAAAGAAAAATAAACCTCAGCTACCTCAAAATGCATTAGGTGGGTTCAAAACTTGTTCGGCTGATAACACCCAAGGGTAGAGAGGCTGCAGCAGAAATAATGCGCCTTTCATGTAGGGTAGGGACTCGATATTAGAAACAGCTGTCTATAAGTCACTCTTTATTTAAGTTCTATTATGAATTAAAGAACAACTGAGTTAATGAAGGAACTTTCTATAGCTGAAGTTACTCAGCTGCGATATTCATTCCGTGTGTGTGTTTCTTTGGGGATAAAAAAAGGAGATTCGGATTTTAAATGCCAAGTAAGCAAACAGAATACTTTTCTGCTTGGGGATAGCCTCCAACTCGCAATGGGGGAGAAATTCAGTTCAGATTACATTTAAAGGCAACCCTACCTAATTCACGTTTCCGAAACAATAAGCAAACCGGAGTGCAGCTGTCCTTCAAACTTTGCACTTGTCCGAATTTTGCAGTGTGGTTCTCCAGTTGGTTAATGTGTAAAAAATATAATAATGCATATACTGTGGTGTAAACATGCATATAGTCATGAAACTAACATGCAAACATGTGTTATACTAGGGGAACTGCATGCGGGAATGTGGGTTTGGAGAAATCAGCACTAAAATGCTGCTGCATTTTTAGGAGGACTTAGAATGATAGAATCACAGAGTTGGAAGAGACCACAAGGGCCATCCAGTTCAACCCCCTGCCAAGCAGGAAAAATATATATCACAAACTGATGTAGAAATGCAGAGACCCAAACTTAAGACTGAAAAAATAGAAACCAAAATGGACAGAATCAGCTATCTGTACCTCTAAGCATCCCAGCCATTTTAAGTCCATTCTTTACATCTGTTCCCTTGATACTTGAAGAATATAAATCTCTGGTAAGGAAGGAAGTAATAATAATTTGCTAAGCATATCGAAAAGGAAGAAGAAGAAGAAGAAGAAGAAGAAGAAGAAGAAGAAGATAAAAGCTGGCTCTTATTTCTGTCTCTACTAGACTACCATGCATTGTAGGCAATTGGTAACGCTGAAAGATCTCTGACTATATGATAGATTTGGAACAACAACACTGTTGTCACGGTACAAACTGCCTTGTCTTGCTATTAATGAGCTGCCAATAACATGTTTGTTGACTGTTCCCCTTGAAGAAGGCGACATAGAGGTTTGACTGATTTGCAATTTAAAATACAACCCCCACCACCTGGTCTGAGCGCTCTGCTCAGGAGGAAGGGCTGTAGCTCAGGGGTACATCATCTGGTTGCATGCAGAAAGTCCCGGGTTCAATTCCTGGCATCTCCGGGTAGGGTGGAAAAGATTCCCTTCCTGAAACCCTGAAGAACTGCTGCCAGTCAGCGTGACAATACTGAGTTAAACAGCTGAGCAAATTTTAAAGCTATCTCTCTTGTACAACAGATAAGAACCATGGCGACGTGTAGTCGGCAGGAACTTTGTGGATTTTTTTTTAAAGGCTGTTCTACACTCTGTTGATCTTCTCACAAGTTGGTGTAACATAGTAGTGAAGAGGCGAACAAGATAATATGTGAAATGAGTGGCTGGCTTTCCAGTATCTGGTGACTGTCACAGTACTTTTTAACTACAAATCCTGCCTCTCTCATAACACTAGAAGCCGTGGGCATCAATGGAGTTGAAGGTTGGAAGATTCAGGGCTGAAAGGACTTTTTCACACAGGGCATAGTTAAACTATGGGATCCACTCCCATGGAACACAATGGAGGAGTGCGGCTTTGTGAGTGAAGTCAAACCATTGGAGAGTTACAGTGCCTGTAGAGTGCTGTAGATACCGATATGGAGAGACATGTTTTGTTGCAGCTGGGGAGATGAAATTTGTGCTGCTGCGACAGATTCACCATTGTGTTTCTTCTTTCTGTGCTCCTCCCAGCAGTCACCCTCTCCTCCGGTCACTGCTGTGGATGCACGACTTGACTGCCTGTCTCCAGATTCCCACCACTGAAGATTCCCACACGCAGGGTTGTTGTTGCCAGCCTCATTGTCTTGTTTACATTTCAAAATATTCATAAATATTCATAAAAATATACAGCTCTGATGGCACAAGATCAGCTGATCGCTACACGTATAAACAAACCACTTGCCACTTTTTTGTGACTAGGGGCCTCAAAACCTGGAAGTGGCTTGGGCTTCTCTGAGAGATATCACCATTCACTTAATCTTGCTAACTTGCCCTGGAGGAAGGCCTCCTCCATCTGTGCCTGGGGCTGATGGGAGTTGTAGTCCAACAACATCTGGAAGGAATTAGACTGGAAGGTTTCCATTATATGTTTTCAAAGTAAAGCCTTAAGCCCACAAGTTCCTGATGCAACAACAAAAAATGGCACCCTTTCCAGCCCAGAAGCCTTCAGCCTGTAAGAATCCTGCAGCAGAGTCTGAATGGAAAGAATGATTTGTTCACTTTTGCCTGGCCGCGGAAAGCCACAAAGAAGGAATAGCGCAATTAAGTTTACTTTTTATGACTCCAGTTCCATCTCCAAGAGGAAATAGTTTATTAAAGCGCATGCAGGACAATGACCACAGCAGCAAGGGAGCCACTTCCCCATTTGTATGGGGAAGAACCATGCAATTGGCTCAAGCATAATGGCCAATTTGGGCTGGTAGGGCCGAAGACAAACTGTAGGTGGAGCCAGGGCCAATGACATGCAGAGCCACCCTGATTGGCTGAAGGTAAGGAGGCAGAGAAGTGGTGGTTGGCTCAGAGCAAGCTGTCCCATTTGTCCTAATGGCCCACCTCCACTGCTTATCCAATTGCCATTAGAATGATATGGGAAGAAGCCATGACTGAGCAACTGCCACACAGTTGTCTGGTGTCTCATTTTGGTCTTAAATTCTTCATGCATGAGCACAAAATTATACTATTCAACACTCATCCCACCTTATCTTAGCATCATAGAACTGTAGAGTTGGAAGGGACCACGAGGATCATCTAGTCCAACCCCCTGCAATGCAAGAATCTTTTGTCCAATGTGGGGCTTGAACCAAGACCCTGAGATGAAGAGTCTCATGCTCTACCAACTGAGCTACTCAACCCAGCAGCCCTGAAGAATATTTACTTACCTGCTTGCTTATTGGCATGATACCCATCTTTCTGCCACTTCACTCAAGCATTTCTAAAATGAAGCAGTGACATGCAATCTAGTAAGGCATGACACAAAAGGAAAGGGGATGAAGAGGGAAGAAGGTTAGCAATTCTTACATAATGTTACATTACCACTGTTATAACGTTCAGGTGGAATGCCCCTGGGGTAAATAGTTCTGAAAGGAGAGTAGCCAGAGGGCAGCTTGTCTCAGTCATAGGCTGAACTCCAGGTATTTTGGGGGCCCTTGCTTGGGCAATCTGCCCAAGGTGAGCCCCCCATAGGTGCTCAGTGGGACTCCATGCATATTAGTTTGCAGGTGGCACACAGGGCTCCAGCCAGCATGCCAGAACTTTCTGGTTCTATTGTCTTAACTATGCAAGTACTACTCCTACAGGGATGCGCCCAGCATAATTAAGACAATTGAACCATCTCTGCTCAGTGATGCTTCTGGGCCGCCTCCCAGACCCTACAAGCTTCTATCACAGACCGGCAAGTGGCTGAAGGCCACAAGCATGCAGTGGCAGCAGTAGCAACCCAAGTCTCCCATGTACTGGGACCGGGCCTGCTTGCACAGACCAAAGGAGAGTGCTTCTTTGTCTTATCTCTCCCGCTCAAGCAGCCAGGAGGAGTGGCTGTCCTGGGAGAGGAAGAGCAAAAACGGCAGCCCTTGCTGAGTTGACAGAGGGACCTCACCCATCTGCCTCTCAGAGGCAGGGCTGGCCCAAGCCATTTTGCTGCCTGAGGCAAATGACAACATGGCGCCCACCCCCCATTCCATGTATGGAGGCTGGCTAGACCGGCAGTAGAATGTGGTGACTGGATAGTGGCCACATCTGCACCATACCTTTAAAGCACAATCATATTTGTGTCTGTTGCTCCTTTTATATTACTAGAAGAGAAACAAACCAAGAATTGCCGTTAAACTGTTGGATTTTTTTTTAAAAGCTGGCCATTTGTGCCAATAATCCAAGCACACATGGTGGAGACAAGAACCCACCCCACCCCCCCAAAAAAGTAAAATAAAGTACAAACATTCTTGAATTGGGTCACCGAGGTGAGATTGAGATCCAATGGAGAAAGGGGGGAAAGCTTGTAAAAATGCAAGCAGGACGAGCCCCAAGGAGAACTAATGCACTGTGAGCCAGGAGGGATTTTCATGAAAGCTCGGGCAATATACTGCTTGTTGGAGACACTCTAGAAGATCACGTCTCACTTAATAAAATGGCATGCCAGCATTGTGTGTTCCCCTCTTATCCCAGCCTCTACACCGGCAGACTGGACTGTCTCGTTTCAAGGGTTTTGCAGGCATTTGCCAATTACAAGGACAGAGCTCCATCCAGCCAACGATAAGCACTTTTAAGTTCTCTTGGCTTCGGCGGAAGAGGTAAGTGGATGCTCAGCTGGGAGTCATGCTGTTTTGCTCTCCATCAAACTCCTGGGTTTCAAGATTCATAAGATTTGCCTATATTGTATCATGCATGTTTATAAGATCATGCACGTTTTGATGTAACCTTGTTACACATGGTTTGTGCATGTATGCTCTAGATGTATGTTACACACGAAACACGGTTGCATGTGGTTATTGGCTTTATGTAATATTGTTACATATAGTAATAATAATAATAATGATAATATAATAATTTATTTGTACCCCGCCCATCTGGCTGGGTCTCCCCAGCCACTCTGGGTGGCTTCCAACAAATATTAAAATACATTAAAATATCAATATAAAATACAATAAAATTATTGGGTTGTAAGTCATGTAAAGTGTTCATTGGCAAAATAAAACGGGATATCTGCCGGAAACTAAACTGAGAGTGTTAGAAACAATGCAAAGCAACCCTCTGAACAATGTGTAATAGTGGGTTTGGTAAATATTTAAAATACAGTGGTACCTTGGTTTAAGAACAGCTTAGTTTATGAACAACTTGGATTAAGAGCGCTGCAAACCCGGAAGTAGGTGTTTTGGTTTGTGAACTTTGCCTTGGAAGCAGAACATGTTGAGTGTGTTCCATTTATAAATTGAGTCCCCTGCTGTGATGGGAAAGCACGCATTCGTTTAAGAATGCTTTGGTTTAAGAACGGACTTCCGGAATGGATTAGGTTTGTAAACCAAGGTACTACTGTAATGCAATGTAATGTTTTGTTTAAGTTTTGTTTAAGTTAGCATCAAGTCCATCCTGCTATGGATGCTGTCAGGCACACCGCCTCTGTGGAAGTTTCTTCTACATAGGGGCCTATTGATGGGTGGAGAAGCAACTTCCACTAATACAATGCACATCATTGTATTCACTAATATATGCATTTAAATACACACTTTAGTATTGTATATGTATTTTTGTACACATTAACTGGCTGGAGAACTGCACTGAAAAATTTGGAAACATGCAAATTTCAAGAGGGCTGGGTTTCAGTTTGCATTTTGTTTCGGAAAGTTCGAATTAGCTAGGGTTGCCTTTAAATGTGAACCAAATCAATTTTCTTCCCCAACCCTTGGAATAAAATGTCTCCTTCTTCTGCGCTCCTTAAAGGTGGTGGCAGCAGAGGAAAGTAGCAGGTGTTTGTCTGAGTGTTCTTCCTGATGCAGTAGGTATTTCTGCTGCCATTCCTGAGGGCAGATGTTTATGTTCTCTCCACATTTCTTCACCAAAAAGCCAAATATCTTTGAGCACAATAACATAGGAAGTGACCAGTGCTATTTTTCTAGAAAAAGAGGTGCCGGAACTCATCATGAATGCCTCCCTTGTTCTCTTGTAATGGCGATGGACGCCACCTGAGAGGTATTAGAGATGAGTTCCAGTGAGTTCTGGCTGAAAAAAGCCCTGGAAGTGACGTCATACTGAGCTAGTCAGAAAACAGGCCCATCTAGAACAGCATTGCCAACACTGACTGGCAGCAGCTATCAAGGATTTTAGACAGGGGATTCTCCTAGTCCTTTCCGGAGATGCTCAGGGGATTAGGTCAAGGACTTTCTGCATGCAAACTCTACCACTCACCTACACATTCAAAGTGCTGTGGTGCGACAGCTATCCATCGTTATCTGCTTTTGAAGACTTAGCTTTCAGCAGAGCACTAAAACGGCATAGCAACCTGGCAGCTGTCAGTCCCATGGATTCTCTTACACGCTCTGTAGCACAACCAAGCAAGTGCCTGCATGTTGGAACATGGCAGCCTGACAGCTGTCACTTGTGGAAGATGTCAGTTCCCCAGCCTGTTCAAGGTCTTCAGCTGACTTTGGCAAGGCAGCGTAACCCTCTGAAGTGTCATGGCTGTCCGTTGTGAAAGCTGGGCGGACTGAAAATTCTTCAGGGCACGCATGCAGCCAATGCCACATGTAGATAATAGCCAGGTTTGTTCCACAACATGAGAACTGGATGACAAACCAAAAATACTGCATTTGGGCCTTCAGGCCAGAGGTGCAAGACAGATTTCATGGTGAGTGAAAGTTATTGACACAGGAAGGTCTGCTACAGTAATGAAACAACAGAGCAAGCTGCTTTATGGTAATGAGATGTGGGCAACTTACACTTGCTAGGAGCAACGTCTCAATGCCTTCCACAACCATTGCACCAAGAAGATTTTGAACATCACATGGCAGGACAGAGTCAAAGATGTGCTCTCCCAAGCCTACATTCCCAGCGTGTTCACACTTCTGTTCTGTGTCAGCAATGTCTACACTGACTTGGTCATGAATGGAATGGAAGATGGCAAAATCCCCAGGGACATGTTCTATGAGGAGCTGGTTTCAGACACTAGGCCCATTGGCAGACCAACTCTGGGTTACAAAGATGCCTGCAAACGTGACATGAAGACTGGCAACATCAACCCCGCCACGTGGGAACCCCTTGCAGATGACCACGGTGACAAAAGACAGCCAGTCAGGTGGCACATCCACAGCAGTGACCAGAGAAAGAATGGCCACTGGAAGGAGCACAGAAAGAATGAATGCCATGGAACACCTACATCAGCACAACCAGAAGCCTTCATCTGCCCCGGCTGCAACAAACATGTCTCTCCCGTATCGGTCTCAACAGCCACAGCAGGGGCTGTAACTCTCTGACAGTTTGACTTCACCCCCAATGGCTCACTCCTCCATTGTCTCCTGAGACAGATGAATGCCAACTAGATAAAAAACCTTAACAGCAGACGGGGATCTGCACAGATTAAAATGCCTAGATAAATAAAAATGTGTTTTGCCTGGTACGAACCACATTGTAATATTGGTGCCAGGCCAAACCGAAAACTTGGGGAGTGTTCAGATAAAGTAAAAAAAAAAAAGCCCATCTAAATAGTATCATTTATTTGTCCAGAGGAAAAGTGCTTCTGACCATGGGCTCTATTGATCACTTTCCTTAAAACATGGATGCTCTTCAGACATTGTTGGACTCCCATCATCCCTGATCATTAGACATGGTGGACAATTTTGTGAGACTATTTGTACACAGCTCTATTAAAGACCTAGTAGATCACGGGTAGGCAACAGGTAGTAGATCATGGGCCGGATGCGGCCCAATCACCTTCTCAATCCGGCCCGCGGACAGTCCGGGAATTAGAGTGTTTTTACATGAGTAGAATGTGTTCTTTTATTTAAAATGTTATTTGTGGGGCATAGGAGTTGGTTAATTTTTTATTTTCAAAATATAGTCCAGCCCCAACAAGGTCTGAGGGACGGTGGACCAGTCCACGGCTGAAAAAGGTTGCTGACCCCTGTAGTAGATCATGCATCCCAATCCCACAACTTGCAAGGCACTTTGAGTTTGAAACCTTTGGCTGGACTCTGCAAGTTCTGACAAATTCACACCCTCTTGGCCACCGTGGCACCAGAGTTTAATGTAAAACCTCAAGAAACATTTTGCAATATGAGCTTAGCTGCATCTGGAAAATACTTCAGACAGTATACACACAGACACACACATATACAGTATTAAGTGCAAACACATTCCCATAACACATGAGCTAGGGACAAGTGGAGAAAATCCTTACTGACAAGAGCTTTAAAGCTCAGCTGTTTGTCATACCAAAAGGTATCTGAGAGGGAGAGCACTGTTGTTGTTGTTGTTGCAAAATTTACTGCCAGATACTTTTGAAGGGCTTAGCAAGATCACAAAGCCAATGGCTATCAAGCAGGCCTTAAAAAGATGCAGAGAAAGTTTGGGACTTGATACATCGAAAAGTGACAACACCGTCAGGTCTATTCCTTACCTTGGAGTAAGGCCCACTGAACTCAATAGGACTTACTTCTGCCTAATCTATGTTTGCACTATTTATCTCTAAAAACACAAGAGTGAATGAAAATAGATCTTCAATTGGCTTCAGGGAGACAAAGGTCCATAATCCTATACCTGCTCACCTGGTTCGTATAGCTTAATGGCCCTTACGTCAGAGCGGACATGTATAGGAGTACACAACTAACACAGCAATCCAAACTGGGGCAGGGCAGAATGGAGCAGTGGATCCACCATTGCATCTGAAGCCTGTCAGTGGGCCAGAACCAAAGCTGGGGTGTTGTGCGGGGTGTTTGGGGGGAATCCATGAGGCTTAGGATCCAGTGTTTCAAAATCTGCTGGGGCTCTCCCCTGGAATGCCCTGTTTTGAGGCTGTGCTCTACCGCTGGTGAGATAACTATCGGTGGAGGTTTACCACCTGCCTGGGTGACATTTAGGCCATCATCACAGCACAGCCATCTCTCCACCAGCAGAAGCTAACAGAGAGCAACCTACACACCATCCTAACCTCCATCCTCAAACATCAACATAGGCTAGGATTTTGCTCCTAGCCTGAATCCAGCCTCAATGTTTTATTTCTAAATATGCTGTGGTTTTACTGCAAACCTTTGGATTCCCACTGATACATGTCTCCTGTAAATGTTGTTGTGTGTTGTTGTTTAGTTGTTTAGTCATGTCCAACTCTTCGTGAACCCATGGACCAGAGCATGCCAGGCACTCTTGTCTTCCACTGCCTCCCTCAGTTTGGTCAGACTCATGTTGGTAGCCCTGAGAACACTGTCCAACCATCTCCCCTCTGTCCCCTTCTCCCAACATCAGGGTCTTTTCCAGGGAGTCTTCTCTTCTCATGAGGTGGCCAAAGTACTGGAGCCTCAACTTCAGGATCTGTCCTTCCAGTGAGCACTCAGGCCTGAATAATTTAAGGATGGATAAGTTTGATTTTTTTGCAGTCCATGGAACTCTCAAGAGTCTCCTCCAGCATCATAATTCAAAAGCATCAATTATTCAGCGATCAGCCTTCTTTATGGTCCAGCTCTCACTTCCATACATCACTACTGGGAAAATCATAGCTTTAACTATACGGACCTTTGTCGGCGAGGTCTGCTTTTGAAGATGCTGTCTAGGTTTGTCATTGCTTTTCTCCCAAGAAGCAGGTGTCTTTTAATTTCACGACTGCTGTCACCATCTGCAGTGATCAAGGAACCCAAGAAACTAAAATCTCTCACTGCCTCCATTTCTTCCCCTTCTATTTGCCAGGAGGTGATGGGACCAGTGGCCATGATCTTAGTTTTTTTAATGTTGAGCTTCAGACCATATTTTGCGCTCTCCTCTTTCACCCTCATTAAAAGGTTCTTTAACTTAGTAATTTAATAATGTAGTGTAATAATTTAATAATGTAAGTGGAGGGTGCCATTTTGGCTAAATAAAGATCTACCCTGGGATAACTCAATTCACCATCAATATAAGGATTGATTCACAGTTAGTAGGGACAGCTAATGTCCTCCCAATGTTGTTGGTCTACGACGCCTACCATTCCTATATTGCCAGCAGGGATTTATGAGAGCTGTAGTTCAGCAACATATGGAGGTACAAGATTGGCTGCCCCTGCTATATGGATTGGCAGTGAACACAGTAAAGGCATTTCCAAACCAGCCCCATTATATTACAAACATTACATCTGCCTTTGCTCCAAACCACTTAGAGGTTATCCTCTCAGTGCAGTAACTAAGGGGTAAAATATATCCAAGTTCAGAATATTTGATTTTCTTTTATTTGTGGGATCAGCTTAGAAATGCAACGTGTTAAAAGGCCATATATTCAAAATCATGGCTGAGCTAATATTGGTTTCTACCCCTGGAAAAAGGAAACATATAAAACCTAAATCATCTTCCCACCACATGAGTCAGAAATAAATCCTGCCTTTAAAAATAGAAGCCAGAATAAAGTGAGCTTTGTTTCAGAGTTTTCATTTTTGGTCTGGGAGGCATTGTTGTCAAGTTATAAAATATGCTGAAGTTAAAATGAGAAGTGATTAATATGTGCATTGGAAATAACAGTTTATTTCTCCTGAACAGCTGCCTGGCAAGTTGACACTTTCATTTTTATTTTAACTGTTCTGAGTAGCTGTCTATATTCATTAGTTCTCCTTGTTAAATTACTATAATATCAAATAACTATGTTGATAAAGAACAACTCTTTGCCGTAATGAATAGATGTATTCACAATATAATTAGCTAATGATGCCTTTCTCTACTTCTTCCCTAGGATCTGCATCTTGGATTAGACAAATGTTCTCAACCGGGTAGTAAATTGTTATTCTCTCCAAGGACTTCCGCGATCAGTCTTGGTAATTTGCTGGTTATAGTGTATGTAACATGATATTATTACTCATGTTACACTAGAGGATTACAAGGCTTACTAAAGAAAGTGGTGGTCTTTACTTCGGGGACCACCATTTCCTTTCAGACTTATGTGTAGACAAGCAAAATAAAATTGCTGACCTCAGTTTTAGGATTAGATAGTGTGAGAATGTGGCTTCAGTACAACACATAGTCCAATCCACCTGCAAGGACCTGAGAAATAACAATAGCCTGCTGGATCAAGCCCATGGCCCATAGTCCAGCATCCTGTTCTCACAAGGGCCAACCAGGTGCCAATGGGAAGCCTGCAGGAAGGACATGAGTGAAGCAGCATTCTTCCCACTTCCGATTCACAGCAAGTGGCATTCAGAGACATAGTGCCTCCAGCACTGAAGGGAGGAACTAGCCATCATGGCAAGTAGTCAGTGATACTCTTACAGACCCTCCAAATGCCCCTATATTCCAGGGACAGTCCCGGATTTACAGAAGCCTCCGGTTTCTGATTCAACCCCGGAATGTATCCTTTCATAGAATCATAGAGTTGGAAGAGACCACAAGGGCCATCAGTCCAACCCCCTGCCAAGCAGGAAACACCATCAAAGCATTCCTGACAGATGGCTGTCAAGCCTCCGCTTAAAGACCTCCAAAGAAGGAGACTCCACCACACTCCTTGGTAGCAAATTCCACTGCCAAACAGCTCTCACTGTCAGGAAGTTCTTCCTAATATTTAGGTGGAATCTTCTTTCTTGTAGTTTGAATCCATTGCCCGTGTCTGCTTCTCTGGAGCAGCAGAAAACAACCTTTCACCCTCCTCTATATGACATCCTTTTATATTTGAACATGGCTATCATATCACCCCTTAACCTTCTCTTCTCCATGCTAAACATACCCAGCTCCCTAAGCCGTTCCTCATAAGGCATTGTTTCCACGCCTTTGACCATTTTGGTTGCCCTCTCTGGACACGTTCCAGCTTGTCAGTATCCTTCTTGAACAGAACTGGACACAGTATTCCAGGTGAGGTCTGACCAGAGCAGAATATAGCAGAATTTCCCTTAGGATGTGCCTATTTTCATTGGAGGAATGGTGGAGGGTATGTGTAACGGATGGGTCCTAGGTTAAATGCTTCGGAGTATCCCCAGGGAGTTAAGAGTTAAGTTGCACTCCGTTAGAGTGACAGTTGCTGTTGGGAGGCGGGACATTCCGCACTTTAAAAGGAGGGAGCAGCCTGAGAGAGGGAGAAGTGGGCGGAGGGAGAGTGGTGACTGGAAGGTAGAGGGTGTGGGGGCCAGGATAGTGGTGGTTAGGTTTGAAATAATGATGTTCAACTGAAGGAAGATACGCTCTATCGTAACTAAGCTTGTAAACAGAAGAAATATTAAGACTGTTATTTGTTGAAAAATAAAGCCTTGTTCTTGTTGTGCCAAGATATATCGTCGACTATTTGATCCAGCAAGTTAGGAGGGCTCAAAAGAGGGTGAACTCGGAGAAGTGGACCAAAAGACTTACAGGGTGATAAGTTACGTCCTGGAGTTACACTAAGGAGGGGTGCAGGGACTAAAAGCCTAGACGTGCACATAGTGCCCTGTGAGCTGAGGTAACAGTAGCAGGGAGGGATCATACGTGAGTGAATCCCTGGATATAGGCCAAAAGGACTTTACATCCCAGTAGCCCAGACCAAGCCTAAAACCGGCCACGGTAGCTGATTGGAGTACCCTTGTTACTACAGGACCCCGAGTGGGGGGGGGGATGTTGGCAGTTTAGACAGACCTCGAAGTACAGGTGGGGTGGGTGTAAGAGTACACAGCACGCCACCACAGAGAAATAAATAGTAACAGGGGAATTTGAGAGGGGTTCCGTCGCAGTATGGCATTATGCAGCCCCCGAGCCAAAGAGATAAGTAACTATACAACCTTTAGAAGATATGTGAAGGCAGCCCGGTATATGGAAGTTTTTAAATGTTTAATGCTTTATTGTTGTTGTTGTTCAGTCATTCAGTCATGTCCAGGATCTGTCCTTCCAGTGAGCACTCAGGGCTGATTTCTTTGAGAATGGAGAAGTTTGATTTTCTTGCAGTCCATGGGACTCTCAAGAGTCTCCTCCAGCACCATAATTCAAAAGCATCAATTCTTCGGCGATGCTTTATTATGTTTTTATATATGTTGGAAGGGGCAACCCAGTCAGATGGCAGGGGTAATAATGATAATATAATGATATAAGACGTCCCTATTTTCATCGGAAAAATGTTGGAGGGTATGCTCTTATCCTCCACGAGTTCGTCCAATCCTCTTTTGAACAGACAATATTGAGCTAGATGGCTTGACACAACCACCCAGCATGATTTGAGTCACATCCTCCCTACAACCCCTTTGAGATTTTTCCGGAATCAAGCAGTATACACATCTTATGAAATATATAATACATGTAAAGCACATTTAGAACACCTTGCTTCCCCCCAAAGAATCCCGAGAACTGTAGCTTGTTAAAGGTGCTGGGAATTGCAGCTCTTTGAGGGGTAAACTATGGTTCCCAGGATTCCACCACACCCATATTAACCTACCGGCACCCATTGACAGAGTAACGGACCCCACAAGAGACTAGGGCCCCTCAGTTCTTGAAAATGTTTTTTTCAATCTTGCAACAACAAAATCCTGCCCCCCCCCAAAAAAATCCTACCACCATTTGCTTTGTGAATTTGCCCCGTCTTCACTATATCCGTATTTGCGACATACTTATCTGATGTCTGGGGCAATGAATGAATATTTTTCTTTCTTGTACATTTCAGAATATCTTTTTAGAGTGTTCCCCCCCCCCCCCCCACCCCACGAATGAATAAGAGAGAAAGCAACTACTGACGATCTGGAAGCTATTAACGTTCACATTGCCAGGGATATCAGTTCAAAAATATTTGATGAAGTGAGAAAGTACGGCCAACTCTCCTCCCCCTCTCACGCCAGTCCAATGTACATTTGTGATCAAATTGGTAGACGCCAAAGGGAAACAGATGAAGGAAAACATAACCTCTGTTATTCAGCTTAACATTTCCCCCCCCCCGAGCTTATCAGTTGGTGAGGGGTTAACAATGTTCACCTGCAAGAAATTGCTATCAAAATATCACCCACTATTACAAGCTCTGGGTTCTTCACATGCCAACAAGATTCAAATCAGAACGTGCATATGAGCAATATATATATATATTCACTGCATAATTTTTATTCTTTATTGAGTCAATAAAACCAAGAAGGCAAAAACAACTACCCAATGAGCCAATATATGACTACATTCAGGGAATCTGAGGTCACTCTCCTCTTTCACAAGAAGAGCATAAGGAAATCCCTGCCATATGAGACCCCCCCCCCCATTTAGCAACCTGTGTCCAGGCTTCCCAGTTCATTTCTGGAGCCAATTTGAACCTATGAAGTCCTAAATAACTTGGGGCAAATTACATGGAACATTGTTACAGGGGCAGAGCTAGCCGCCCGCAAGGCGAGCGTTGGGGGCACTGCTAGCTGCATGCCGCCTGTGTGACAAGCGTCCTTAGCCGTTTGCCGCCCGCCCGGAGGTGTACCACCAGCCGCCCGCGTGGCAGCATCCCTAGCTGCCCACCACCCGCGCGGTGAGCATGGGGGTGGTGGCACGTCGATGTCACCCCCCTCAGGGATGACACATGGGGCGAACCGCACCCCCCGCACCCCCTTCCTCCACCAGTGCATTGTTCTCCTTCCAGATATTCCTACCTGGACCTGACGGCTATCATTGGAGTTCTTTTTCCAAGTGGGATCCAGTGGGTAGCTATGAGTGGGCCTTCTCTATGATTGCACCTAAGCTGTAGAACAGCAACCCTGTCCTGAGGCTTGTCTAGCACCTAATTTATATTTTTGATGCTAGACAGAGAGATAAATAAGTAAATAAATCCGCACGGGCTTTTGAAACTTTCGGTGTTTTTCTTTAATCTTTGTTGAAATGCATTCTGTCCATATAAATTAATGTATTTTACATACCCTCCAACAATTCTCTGATGAAAATCAGGACACACGTCATTTCACACCACACCCTCGCACGAACCAGCTAACTCGCATGAGGGTGCAGCACCTCTGCATGTGCTAGCACCAGCAGCAAGCTCATCCTCCTCCCCAAGCTCAGCGGTGGCAGGGGGGAAAACAGGACATTCTGTAATTCTGGGAATGTCCTAGGAAAATTGGGACACTTGAAGGAAAAGAGGAGCCTGAGGGGAGATATGGTAGCCATCTTCAAATATCTCAAGGGCTGTCACATGGAAGATGGCACAAGTTTGTTTACTCCTGCTCTGGAGGGTAGGACTCGAACCAATGGCTCAAGTTCCAAGAATGGAGATTCTAACTAAACATCAGGAAGAACTTTCTGACAGTAAGAGCTGTTTGGCAGTGGAATAGTCCTCCCTCGTGAGGTTGTAGCCTCTCCTTCCTTGGAGGTTTCTAAGCAGAGGCTGGATGGTCATCTGTCATGGATGCTTTAGTAGAGATTCCTGCATTGCAGAGGGTTGTCTAAAGACCCTTGGGGTCCCTTCCAACTCTACAGTTCTATGATTCTATGAAGGGCATGATTTATCTAGCTACTCTGTTTTGTGATGCTGGTGAGGGATGAGTTTCAAGAGCTGGGCAGAGAGGCCTTGGAGGGCCATATTATCCCTCAGACCTGAGGCTCCCCACTCCTGATATAGATAAAACAGAGGATTGTCATGCAGATAGCTGAGTGCTGCCCTCAGTAGGGTCTTGAGCTTCTGTAGCCTCCCAATCTGCAGTGGAAGAAGATTAGGACAGAGGGAAAACAAAATAAAAAAATAAATTCCTTCCAGTAGCACCTTAGAGACCAACTAAGTTTGTTCTTGGTATGAGCTTTCAATGTCCATGCAAAACTTGGTTGGTCTCTAAGGTGCTACTGGAAGGATTTTTTTTTTTTACTTTTTGTTTTTGTTTTGACTATGACAGACCAACACGGCTACCTACCTGTAACTAGGACAGAGGAGGGAATTGTGGATTTATAGAGAGACTAGTGACAAGTGAGCGCAATACACGAGACTGTCAGGTTTTGGGAATGCGGCTTCCTCCCTCCCTTTGCCCGTGGATAAGCAGAACAAAGCAAAATAGTCCCTTACCATTAAAGAGATTCTAATGATCACAGCGAAATAACACAGAGTCCATTCTCGGAGTAATGGTGCTCCCAATTAATGTCTACACCCACTTCTCCCCGAGTCACCCTCATCCTTCCTCGCCTTGCAACCTGATCTCGCAACCATTTGCTTTATGGGCCACCACCTTATCTACTCTACGTGACCTTGGATTGATAGGCTGGACACTTTCCAGTGCTTCTTCACTTTGCTGTTCACCCCCCAGTTCTCCCCAACTTTTGTCTTCAGAACTACCCCCCTCTGCAAACCACTGTTCCAAATCTATACTGCTCCACTGCTCCTGGGAAGCTTCAAGATCCTGGTCAGGAGCAGGTGGAGGGGGAGGCTCCCAACATTCCTCATCAGAGAAGTACTCCTCAGCCTGGTCTCTGACAGAGACTCCACAAAGTGATGAGGAACCTTTGGCCTATTAGGTTTTGCTAGACTCCAGCTCCCATCATCCCTCACCATCGGCCATGCTGGCTGGGGCTGATGGAGCTGGAGTCCAACAATAGCCAGAGGGCTATAGGTTTCCCACTCCTGCTCTAAAATGTGTTTACTCCTTCATGTTTTTTAAAATTAAAATAGCTTTATTTAATTTCAGACTTCTAAAATACACCATATCAAATAACCAATAGAAACAATAAACAAACAACCCCCCCAAAAAACATATAATCTAGACATAATAATCCACAAAAATAATATTTGAAAAAACAAAACACAGAGAAAAAAGCAAAGAATTATAAATAAAAATTAAAAATTGACTTCCAATTGTCTGTATATCGCTTCCCTTAATAGTGAAACAAAACTTGCTATACCTTATACAATGATTGAAAAATATATAACTAAATAAATAGCTCACATTTTAATATAAATCTCCCCACATATATCTCAATCTAAGCAAATCACCAAATCCATTCTTATACCTTCTTTTTTCAGATAGTCTTCCACATATTTCCACTCAGCCTTAGATCTTTGTTTGGATATATTTTGAATTGCTGCCGTCATCTTAGCCAAATTCATGAATTCCACTAATTTAATCAACCATTCTTGAATTGTCGGAATTTTCTCCCCTTTCCAATTTTGGGCTATGAGTAACCTGGCTTCATGTTTTAGTGCTTCTTTGGGCTGGAAAAGCAGGAAGAAAAATATTGAAACTAACTAACTAACTAACTAACTAACTAACTAACTAACAACTTGCTTTCCGGTTTCCAAGCAATAAGGAAATCAGAAATGAGCGTCAGAGAACACACCCTTCCCCAGGTATGTAGGCTTTGCAGCATCACTAGGAACCTTCTGTGACAATGCACTCAGAAGCACACCACGTCCACGACAGTGATTTTAAAATAGCTGTCCACTTCATGCACTGAGTCACCCACTAGCAGCACGGCTAAGGAGAAATGCTTTGGTACTTATATGTTCCAAAATTGCTCCTTCTGACAGGGCAGGCTTTTTGTGGTTTGGAGCTCGTTTGTTTACCCTAGTAAATTATAAGAACCCAAGCAGAAATTCTGACCATGCTTTCTTATATAGATACGGCTCCGGAAACATTTAAAGTACCACTGAAAATAAGAAGTGTGGCCCGTCCACTGCTTATTACAGTGATTCGTGTAGGCTTAAGTCTAGCACATAGACAGCAAGGTGAAACAAATAGCAGGGCACAAACAAACTTGTACCATGCATGTTTTTTCTTTTTTTAAAAAATGTGTCCTCCTTAAATCTTGTGGAGTTCCCTCATCTCTCATGGGATTGTACACAAATAATTTCATTGGGTGCAGAATGTGGCAGTTTCTCTGATTTCCTCATGGATGTTTACAGCAACTGTTTGAGGTAGGTTTGGCTGAAAGGTAGCTTGCTTCATGGCTAAGATTTTTAGAAATCCGGGTTGTCTCACCTCCTCATGAGCAGCTGTTGTTGAGGCTGGGACGCAGCACAAAAGCAGTGCAGATATTGGTCAAATCCACACTCTGAATTGCTTCTCTCCAAAGAATCCCTGGGGCTGTTAAGGGTGATGGAATTGTAGCACTGTAGGGGTAAACTACAGTTCCCAGGATTCTTTGAGGAAAGCCATATATTTCAATGTATGCTGTATATCAGGTGTTTCCCAAAGTGGGCACTACTGCCCCTTGGGGGGGTGCTGGAACTATCGGGGGGCAAATAGTAGCCTCAGGTGCAAATTGGGGGTGTTGAATAAAAAAGGGGCATTGAATTTTACAAGTAAAACCTTCATTGATACATAGGGCATAGATATTGGTCATAATATAGACATGGAAGCATGGGAACGATTGTGGAATGTGGATATAAAATTTAATCATGTTTTGAAAATGATATATCGATGGTATCTAACAACGAGTAAACTGGAAAAAATGTATAAATCTAAATCAAATAAGTGTTAGAAATGTAAAGAGAAAGAAGGTTTTTTTATTATATGTGGTGGTCTTGTAGTAAGGTTAAAGTTTACGGGGAAATGATATATAATGAATTGAAAAGGATGTTTAAAATAACGTTGTAAAACAACAAACCAGAAGCTTTTCTTTTGGGAATTATACGGACAGAACTACCTAAACTGTATGGAAACTTATTCATGTATGCTACTACAGCGGCAAGAATGTTACTCGCCCCAAAATGGAAAGAAGGAGAAGTCCCAGGGAAGGGAAGAATGAATATAAAAACTTATGGAATATGCAGAAGTGGCAAAACTTACTGGAAGAATAAGAAATCAAGATTTAAAAAAACTTTTTATAAAGGAATGGAAATGGTTTATTGAATATTTACAGTTAAATTGTAAACAGATAAGAAGATTGGCAGGATTATTGTAATAACCTGCAGTTTTATATGAGTATATATTTAAAGTTTCTTAAAGAAATGGAGAGTGCCGGATCACCTCATTTGCCTCCTGAGAAATCTCTATGTGGACAAGAAGCTACAGTTAGAACTGGATATGGAACAACTGATTGGTTCAAAATTGGGAAAGGAGTACGACAAGGCTGTATATTGTCTCCCTGCTTATTTAACTTATATGCAGAATACATCATGCGAAAGGCTGGACTGGATGAATCCCCAACCGGAATTAAGATTGCCGGAAAAAATATCAACAACCTCAGATATGCTGATGATACTACCTTGATGGCAGAAAGTGAGGAAGAATTGAAGAACCTTTTAATGAGGGTGAAAGAAGAGAGCGCAAAATATGGTCTGAAGCTCAACATCAAAAAAACAAAGATCATGGCCACTGGTCCCATCACCTCCTGGCAAATAGAAGGGGAAGAAATGGAGGCAGTGAGAGATTTCACTTTCTTGGGTTCCATGATCACTGCAGATGGTGACAGCAGTCACGAAATCAGAAGACGCCTGCTTCTTGGGAGAAAAGCAATGACAAACCTAGACAGCATCTTAAAAAGCAAAGACATCACCTTGCCGACAAAAGTCCGTATAGTTAAAGCTATGGTTTTCCCAGTAGTAATGTACGGAAGTGAGAGCTGGACCATAAAGAAGGCTGATCGCCGTAGAATTGATGCTTTTGAATTATGGTGCTGGAGGAGACTCTTGAGAGTCCCGTGGACTGCAAGAAGATCAAACCTATCCATTCTCAAGAAATCAGCCCTGAGTACTCACTAGAAGGACAGATCCTGAAGTTGAGGCTCCAGTACTTTGGCCACCTCATGAGAAGAGAAGAATCCCTAGAAAAGACCCTGATGTTGGGAAAGATGGAGGGCACAAGGAGAAGGGGACGACAGAGGATGAGATGGTTGGACAGTGTTCTTGAAGCTACTAACATGAGTTTGGCCAAACTGCGAGAGGCAGTGAAGGATAGGCGTGCCTGGCGTACTCTGGTCCATGGGGTCACGAAGAGTCGGAACACGACTGAACGACTGAACAACAACAACAATATTTAAAGTAGATGAATAAATGAGCGAATTAAGTTAATTTGGATATGCAGAAGATACTAAAAATAAATTTAAGGAACCACAGAAAGGGGGGGGGAGGACGTCAAGTTTTGAAATGTTAAAATGATTGTAAAATTAGTGAAATGTATAAACATGAAAAGCATAAATAAAATTTAAAACAAACAAACAAATCCGATGTAACATAGAGTTAAATGTTGCTATGGCTGATTTTAATAAATAATTTTATAATTTCAAGCTCCAAGGTGTCTTATTTACAACAGCATATTTCTGCTTGAAGAAGATAGGTTTTTCCCCCCCTGAAAAGGGGGGTGGTAGGCCAAATAAGTTTGGGAACCTCTGGTGTACACTGTGCTTCACCTTAGCTGATTTGCAGTAAGTACTACCACCAGATTCCTAAGAACTATCACGATCATAGATCAGAAATGCACGTCGGCCATCTGCTAATACCTATAGCTTTGTTCATGAGTTACTCACACATAGGGCACTGTGGTGCTGATTGGGCTGTGGCCCCAACCCCAATGAAACATCCACTTCCTGAGGAGAGGATACCTTCATGCACATGTGGTGGGACTGTGTGAGGATATGAGAATTTGGGGATTTAATATACAACGAACTCAAAAAGATATTTAAATTCTCCTTCCAAAACAAAAAAACAAAAACAAAAACCAGAAGCCTTTTTGCTAAGCATTATGATGTCCACTGAAATAAAAAAAACAACTTTAGTGCCATCTTTATATATGCAACTACGGCGACTAGAATTTTAGTAGCAAAAAACTGGAAATGTGACTCAATTCCTACAAAGCTTGACTGTAAGGTGAAGACGATAGAATACTTGGAACTTGCAAAAATGACTGAGGTAATAAGAGGAAACTCAAACCAGAAAGTGTGTAAAGAATGGATACCATTTAAAGAATATCTAAAACAATATTGTGCAAATGCAAATCTCCTGACAGGTCTAGATTGAATCTTGAATATTAAGGAAAACTATAAATGTAGAAAACTTTCTGGATATGTACTGTAACAGAAAATGTGTTAAGGTTAAGAATATGTAGAAAGCACAATGGGGTGACTCGGAAATCAAAAGTGTGTCTGATGTTAGATGATGTATTGTTAGTTACTGTTTAGTTGTTATTGCGGTATTGTCTTTGTTTGTCTGTATTGTTATATGTAAATTGTTTTGCACTAAAGTTAAAAAAGAAAAGGGGGGGAGGGGGACACATCCACTTCCCAGAACAACTTTGCAAGATCCTACAGGGATTCTAGACACCAGGGTCTGACACTGTAAGCCGCTTTCAGGTCCTGGAGCACATTTACAATTATATTAAAAGGGTTTGGATTCCCCTCCCTTTTTCCAAGGCCAATTTACATCCATGCGCGAGTTAAACGTTGAAGGGGAAAGGCAGAATTTGTGCTAACAGGGATTAAGAAGGCATAAAACCAGGCACAAGATGATCTAGATTAGGACAGACAATATAAAGTATCTAAAAGGAAAGGAAAGGAAAGAGTTGGGTAAGAATGCAAAGTTGCTGAAGGGCAGAAAGAACCAGCGGAGCAGAGAAGACTTTAAACAAATTAAAACAAAGAAAATAAACTCTACATGCCTATACGGTAGCCCCTAAGAGTGCTAAAGGCACTTAGACCGATTCTTTACAGTGGATTACATGACCATTTCCACCCCACGGTAATGTCACTTTCTGTGTCTATCTATGGCCAACCACAACACCTGAAAAGTAATACTTTCACTCTATTCTGTGCTAGGTCAGATTCACACTATATATTTTAAGCACTCTGATACCACTTTAAATAGTCATGGCTTCCCCCCAAAGAATTCTGGGGCTGTAGTTTCTCCAGGTGCCTTTAATTAAATAATAATAATAATGTTAAGAAGACTGTACATGCAGCTTACAAGCTTCAGACTTGTAGCAGCTGGTTGCACATTATAGTGTAAACACTCGGGGAGATCTGCCCTCCTCTGCTCCCCTCTCCCAAATAACCTCCATCTCCAGGGTCTGCTCCTATTACATTACCAGGGGACACCCCTAGGTTTCAGAAGTGGGCTTTGACATCTCAGGATCTGGGGTGCTCCTGACCTGGAAACCCTATGCCCAGAGGAGAATGGTGAGGGGTCCAGAAATAAAGTCTTCTGGGTAGGGACAGGCCAATCAGTCCATTTCAGTCTCTCCTAGTTTTTCATTTCTCCAGTCTTCATTTCAGTTCTCCATCAGTTTCCGACATCAGGTTGCCAGTGGGGGTGGAGCTTAGCAGGCTCCCTGCAGCCTTTTGTTTCCTCTCTCCCATTCTCTCTCTCATATATATATATATATATATATATATATATATATATATATACGCTTCCTGGAAGAAGGAAACACATTGGCTCATAATCAGCAATTGCTGCAAGTTAACCGAATCTCTCCAAAATGGAGATTTTATAGCCTGCATCTTTGCTAACCCAAAGATTGCAAGATCCTTTTGTAAGGAAACCAAGTACTTTTCTTTTAAAGTTGTTTGGAACCTTTTTCATCTTTGGTTTACTGCCAGTGGATGGAGACTTGTTTGCTGTAAGTTCTGGAAATGCTGTGAGTAAAGCATTCAATTATTTGAAAAGCTAAGTGCTTGTGATTTATTCTAGCCTAAGTATTTGGGGGGGCAACATTTGTTTAAAGTTTGATGAGGGCAGGTGCAAATCTAACCAAGTTTTAATATGCTTGGAGCAATTGCCATTACGTTTAACTCTGCTACTGGAGAGTAGGAATCTTTCTTCCAAACCTGTCTCTCCAATGCCATTTTAAAGAGCCATGATGTCCCCCAAAGAATCCTGGGAAGTGTGGTTTGTTAAGGGTGTTGAGATTTGTAAGGAGATCCTTGTTCCCCTCACAGAGCTACACTCCCTGGACTGGTTGTTAAGTAAGAAGGTGGGGGTTGGCTAAGGTTGGTGCTGCAGTGCTCCATTTGCCCTAATGGACCAGCCTCTGCTGTTCCACCCCAGGCAGCAAAATGTCTTGGTTTGGCCACAGTAAACCAGCACAACTTGTGGATTGCCACATTGGGGGGTTCACCAGTGATGGATGGATGGCCCACTGGCAACTTGATAAACTTCCCATTTGTTTACACTTGCCTTTAATAAAGAAAAAAAAAGCAGAGACATTACCTTGCCGACAAAGGTCCATATAGTTAAAGCTATGGTTTTCCCAGTAGTAATGTATGGAAGTGAGAGCTGGACCATAAAGAAGGCTGATCGCCAAAGAATTGATGCTTTTAAATTATGGTGCTGGAGGAGACTCTTGAGAGTCCCATGGACTGCAAAAAGATCAAACCTATCCATTCTGAAGGAAATCAGCCCTGAGTGCTCACTGGAAGGGCAGATCCTGAAGTTGAGGCTCCAGTACTTTGGCCACCTCATGAGAAGAGAAGACTCCCTGGAAAAGACCCTGATGTTGGGAAAGATGGAGGGCACAAGGAGAAGGGGATGACAGAGGATGAGATGGTTGGACAGTGTTCTCGAAGCGACTGGCATGAGTTTGGCCAAACTGCGGGAGGCAGTGGAGGATAGGGTGCCTGGCGTGTTCTGGTCCATGGGGTCACGAAGAGTTGGACACGACTGAACGACTGAACAACAACAACATAATAAAGAAAATCAGGCCCTTGCATTTGACTGGCCTGGTTGACAAGTTGTGTGGGCCCTGCTTCTTGCTGATGCTGCTCCCTGATACTGCGACGAGTCATTGCCTTTTGACACGGACTTTGAAGACACCTGGGAGAAGATGCCATGTGACTTCCCAGAGTGGCTAAATCCAGCTTTATATGCAAAGGTCTGTAAGGCCCTGACTTGACCAGGTGAGGATTTCCCCCCACCTTTTCCCATCTCAGAAACAGCCTTATCCTTTTCGAGGGTCCCCTCAGAATGCTGGCAAACCTACGACTCCTTCTGTTATGAAAACTGCTACTCAGAAGATGGCATCCCTGCTTAGGGACGAGTGGGTGACACCCCCCCAGGAAGGAAGTATTACATAAGCAATTATTCCACATGGGAAAAAATGACACTAATTCCTTTCGCTTAAATTGTCCTGCAGTTCACATTCGCTTCACTCTCAGCTAACTGGAGGGCTGGTAACTGCTAACTCTGCTCCAGAGCCCTTCTCCATTATGTCTCAGCGTGCTTTTTTCTGAGCATGGTGCCAAGAACTAAGGCTCTTTCTCCCCCTGCTGAGGACTTTCTAGAGTTCTTGGAAACTTAGTCGAGCAAGAATTCAAATGCTCAAAGCTGAAGGTGGGTTGACAGCCTGGGTGGGATACTAAAATCCAGCTCCAAATCACTCAGTTGGAAAGTTTGCTGCATGTCCCCTGTGAAGATTTTTAGTTTAGAGAAAAGATGAGGAAGAGGCACCATGACAGGAGCATATAAAATTATGTATGGCATAGAGAAAGTGGATAGAGGAAAGTTTTCCTCCCTCACTTATAATAGTGGACATTCAATGAAGCTGAATGTTGGAAGATTCAGGACAGATAAAAATATAAATACTTCTTCACATGGTACCTAGTTAAACAACGAGTCTTGCTTCCACAGCAGACAGTGATGGCCACCAACTCAGATGGCTTTAAAGGAGAATTATACAAATTCATGGAGGAGAGGTCTATCAACAGCTGGTAGGCACAATGGCTGTGCTCTACTTCCACAGTCAGATGCAGTAATGCTTCTGAATAGTTGCTGGAAACCACAGAAGGAAAGAGTGCTCTTGTGTCCAGGTCCTACTTGTGGGTTTCCCAAAAACATTTGGGTGGCCACTGTGAGAACAGGATGCTGGACTAGACGGGCCATTATGTTACTATGCACTACACCAGCCTTTCTCAAACTTCAGTCCCTGGATTTTGCTGGACTACAACTTCCAACATCCCTAGCCAGGGATTATGGGTGTTGTAGTTCAAGAACATCTGGGGACCCAAATTTGGGAAAGGCTGCATTAGACAAATCCCCATCTCCCAGTTGAACTAGGTTCACACAGCTTTTATTAGATACTTGTTTGGGTGAATGCACTTCTTAGGAACCCTTGACTTTCAGGATTTACAAACATGTTGCAAATTCTAAGCATGTTTGTTCACATGCATTTAGAAGTCAACGTAGGAAGGTTGTGGTGGAGGCAGTGTGCATGGGGACACTGGTGCCAGGGCTGGCATGCACGGCCCTGCTTCTCCCTACAGAAGCTCAGGTGACGATCCCTAAAAAGGTCAGGATATATACTGGAATGTGCCTCCTATTTATCTACATCCCCACTTGCATCCCTGAATGAGTTCAACATGTGTCCCTATAAGAGACCACCAATGGCCTGAGAGAGTCCAGCCTAATCTCTACCTTCTTGGGGGCTACTTTGTAAGCGGTAACTCTTGAGGGAACAGCAGAAGAGAAGAAGGCCAGGCCAAGAGCTCATCCTGTTAGCTCAGGCTTCCTCAAACTCGGCCCTCCAAATGTTTTTGGCCTACAATTCCCATTATCCCTAGCTAGCAGGACCAGTGGTCAGGGATGATGGGAATTGCAATCTCAAAACATCTGGAGGGCTGAGTTTGAGGAAGCCTGTGTTAGCTCCTAGAAGAACCACCATGAGAGAGTGTTACTATTTCAGATTGTGAACTAAATCAGTAATGAAGAACTTATTCTGGACCATCATCACTGTGTGACATATTGAGCTTCTGGAGGTCTGCACCAATAGCATCCCAGTTAGCTTGAGCATGGCTGTTGCTTCAAATCACTTTGGACTAGGCCACTGGAGTGGCGCTAAGTCAAGACTGACTACCTTTGTCTACAACTCAGTACCTCAGTACCAAACCAAGGTACTATTATGAGGGTCAGAAGTGCCAACTCAAATAAAATATTGGGGGAAGGGAGCAGGTAAGCCCCATCCCGCATAATCGATCATAAGATGCAGCACACACAGGCTCCCTCAAATATTTTATTGGTGGGACGAAGGGACCCCAGCTCCTAGGAGTTGGCTTCTATGGTGAAGATTCTCCTCTGCAATCCCTTGCATCATCTGTCTCAGTTCTAACTTTGGATCCTAACATCTCTGCACTCCCCCCACCCTCCATTTTATCTTGGCATTATTCCATGACGTATTGGTGGAACATACTATAAAGAATCACTAAAATTACAGAGAGGTTATGTGATCCATTGGGAAATGGAACACTTTTCAAAATAAATAAATAAATAGCCCACTCAATACGTACATATATAACATGCTACGGTTCAAAATATAGCTTCTATTTGGACTGGGGGAAACTCTCTCCAATTTTCAGTTAAACGCTGAGATTCATTATCAGTCATGTAAAAGCTACTAACTCATATACCTGACATCAAGTCATATTTTACAAAGGCAACGTCTTCCAGTTTCCCCTGAATGTCATAAGATTTGAAGTCCCCACCTTGTGTTTCAGCATTTCTGCCAAAATTGCTATCAAACAATGTGTCTTTAACTTTTCTGACCCTATTGTGTCAAAAACATCTCTCATACACCCGATACTGGGCCTTTTAGTCTGATTTGATGTTCCATATCTGAGGTTTAAGAAATTCTCTACAGGAAAACCTCAGAACATATGAAATAGCTTTTTTGGTGTTTTTGTTTTTTTAAAACTCACATCTGGTGCTATAGATCACAAATTATGCCCGAGTACAAATGAAGTGCATTTAAAAAAACAGAAAAAACCCACGCATTAATGGAAAGTGTGTTAGTAGGTCCCTGGAAAACTGAGAGAGTGAACAAAAAATAAAATAAAACTAGATTTATTCTCATGACTAAAGTATCTAGAATAGTTTAAGTGACCTGATAATTTTAATTCTTTAGTGTTTAAGACAAAAAACAGAGCTTCGGAGAGCCAGTTCCAAATAGGAGCTACCCTCCTGCTTCTATCGTTAAAAAAAATGTCTGGAATTGCAAGTGTTATAAAATATTTCCTCTTCAGTTTTGTATCTTGTGTGGCTTGCTTTTTAATAAAATCCTCTGCTTTTCATGCTGGAAGACAGACTTTTGAAGTGAACAGCAACAACTATAAATTATAATGACAATTACAGGTTGAAGACAATGCCATTTATTAAACTTACTACGTTTGCAGAATCATTTCTTTTCTGCATTGCAAGACTTTTGCATCCTCACCAGATACGGATGGGGAACTGTTTTCCCAGGATGTTTAAATCTCTCTTTATTTTATTAACAGGGCAGTGGATTCTTGTTTTGACTTGAGGCTTTATTTTCTTGCTACTTGCAGAGAGTCAGCATAAACGACTAAGAAACTGAGCAGGAGCCTTATCTCAAAATGTATTTGTTTTTACAAGACATAGTTTAATAAGAAACTATGTGAGGCTCTGTGCTTTTGATTACTGCAATGTGAAATATATATTTATGAAATAGTGTGTCAATTTGTTACAAAAGAAAGAAAGAAAGGAAAAGAAAATGAAATTGCTGATCAGAATATTCTGTTTCTAACAGAAGGGGCTATGCCACCTCGAAATGAATGTGGAGAATCGCTTGTCTCAATATATGTATATCTAGATTCATTCCCCCCCACACACACACACTATATGTGGGAATTTGAAGGAAGCCTTCTTTAAGCCACTTAATCATTGCTACATAACCTTGCAGAAATTCCATTAGGCTTCAGTCCTATTCTCACTTACATAGGAGTAAGTTTCATTGAAATCAGTGGGACTTACCTCTGAGTAGACATGCATTGTTAAGGTTGCAGTCCTAAGCACACGCTCTAAGGATTACACTATAAATATATAAGGCTTGCTATTTAATTTAAATTAAATCATTCTGATTAATTAATCATATTACGAAAGCGAATCTGACTTGGGAGCTGTCCAAATAGTGGCATCCCATAACTACTGTATTTACGCAAATCTGATGCGTGATTTGTGAATCTAATGTGAACCTAATTTTTCAAAACCTTGAAACCAAAAAAAGGGGGGGGGGGATTTGCAGGTGAATGTAAAGAGGCCATCAAATCTAATGCCCACCCTAATTTTCGTGAGGTAATTTGGCCAAAAAAAGGTGTGCATTACATTCGAGTAAATACAGTGTTTTCTAGAAATGGCTCTGGAGGTGGAACCACTGAAGTAACACTCCCCCCCAAACTCCCACTTCCCAGAGCATTTCCAGAAGAATACTGTGGTCAAAGCTGTAGAAAGCCGCTGAGAGATCAAGGAGAATGAGCAAGGCCATGCTCTTCTCCATCTCTCGCACCCGACAAATGTCAATCAGGAAGACCGTGGCAGTTTCAGTGCCACAGACATGCTTGTTCCCTGTCTGAAAGTAATGTTGACACACTATTAAGTCGTAATAAATGTTTATTTTTCTCTCCCATCATCACCCTCACCAGCTTTTGGGTTCTCCTTTATGCTATTGGTATACCATTATTACTGTTTTCCTTTAGTTGTATTATTATTATTATTATTATTATTATTATTATTATTATTATTATTATTAAATACATTACATTAAAAAGTACTAGGGCAGTGCTGAATTCTGTTCAGTGGAAACTTCCCAATCTGCCTGCTTCCTCCAGGCTTGTTCTGTCCTTAGCACAATTACACATTAAATCAAAAACTGTTTGATTCACAATGTACTGTACAGTATTACTAAAACTGCCAAGGTATGTGAATTTCCTTCACTCATGAATAGTGATGGCACAGAAAGAGCAACTGGGATTTGTAGCATTTGCTGATGCAAAGAAACTATTACATGGATGGCAGGACGTTGAAAGCAATGTTTGCACAAACCTCCAGAAGTGGAGTGCATTAAAATGAAGTCCCTTTGCTGGCTATTTGCTACGGCCGTTGCCGTCACACGGGGACACAGCAGGGATGATAGGGATGTAGTTTCATTTAAAGCAAGAGTTTCTCAAGGCTTGCGGCAGCAACCCTCTCCCAAAGTCAAGAAATAAATAGCTGGAAACTGTCCAAAGACAGCTAAGACCGAAGGAAGATGAATTGGCTGGCAAAAGCTCACTCTTTTCCCAGGCACCGGGCCCAACAGATCAATGGAAAAGGCACCACAGACAGCAACCCCCAGGTAAAATGAGCCTCCCTCCTTGGTCTAAAGTTAGGATAATGATGCCCATATTTGTGAGTCAGTGGACAGGCTTTCCTACAGTTAATACCCGTCATTATGGCAGTATTTTTTTATATATATAAAAAATAAAAAAATTATTGCACTAGCCAAAGGACAGAAGAAGAAGAAGAAGAAGAAGAGGAGGAGGAGGAGGAGGAGGAGGAGGGGGGAGGAGGAGGAGGAGGAGGAGGAGGAGGAGAAGAAGAAGAAGAAGAAGAAGAAGAAGAAGAAGAAGAAGAAGAAGAAGAAGAGGAGGAGGAGGAGGAGGAGAGGAGGAGGGAGGAGGAGGAGGAGAAGAAGAAGAAGAAGAAGAAGAAGAAGAAGAAGAAGAAGAAGAAGAAGAAGAAGAAGAAGAAGAAGAAGAAGAAGAAGAAGAAGAAGAAGAAGAAGAAGAAGCATCAGTTGCTACATATGCAGTAAAACCATGGTCAAATCCACCAAAATTTCTTATTGCACAGAATAAAAAAGTAATTCTCAAATAAAATTAGATCTCAGAGTCCTGTTTGCAATTGACCGCTAGAGCATCCAGTTCTTTCTTCCTAATCTTCTGAGTTGCCAGGGCATAGAGACACAGAGTCATCAGTACCACTCAGCAGTTAATACTCATCATTATGGCAGTCAGTATATAGAATTGCAGAGTAGGAAGGGGCCCTGAGGATCCTCTAATCCAGCGGTCAGCAAACTTTTTCAGCAGGGGGCCAGTCCACTGTCCCTCAGACCTTGTGGGGGGCCAGACTATATTTTGGAAAAAAAAATGAACAAATTCCTATGCCCTACAAATAACCCAGAGATGCATTTTAAATAAAAGGACACATTCTACACATGTAAAAACACACTGATTCCCACACCATCCGTGGGCCGCATTCAGAAGGCGATTGGGCCGCATCCGGCCCCCGGGCCTTAGTGGAGGGGACAAGGTTGGGTAAGTCTGGTTTCATAATACAATCAGTTAAGATGGTCATTAAAAACAAACAAACCCCAAATTAACCTGACAGTAGGGTCTGCTTATTTATTTGTTTCTGTTATGGAAGCTACCTATGAGTCAGACCTATGGTCCATCTAACAGCTTTCCTGGGTTTCAGGAAGCCCTGTCTGGAGATGCCAGGGGTGATGATTATGATGATGATTGATTAAATTCATATAACGCCCTTCATCAAAAGACCTCAGGGTGGTTCACAGAATAAAATACAAGATAAAACACAGTAAATACTTAAACCAGAACAATAAAACAACACCCCCTTCCCACAGATGCATTTAAAAAGCTGTAGAATATTAATCAGGCAAAGCTCTGGTTGAAGAGAAGCGTTTCTGATTGGCACCTAAAATATATATATTGAAGGCACCAGGCCAACCTCCCTGGGGAGAGCATTCCACAAACGGGGAGCCCCTACAGAAAAAGGACTACTCTCGTGTTGCCACCCTCAAGACCTCTCATGGAGGAGGCACACAAAGAAGGGTCTCAGATGATGAACACAGAGTCCGGGATGGTTTGTACGGGGAGAGGTGGTCCTTGAGGTACTGTGGTCCTAAGCATGGACAACAGTGGCCAGGCTATCCCAGTCCACAAATGGCTTTAGGTAGATAGACAGCAAGGCTTCTCTCCAGCTCTCAGAAATCCCATCAGGGCAAGTACAGGAGCATTGTTTAACAGTCCCAGATACAGACCATCATACTTTGCTCAAGGCACGTCGCATTAATCCAGGTAATATTTATCTTTCTTGTATATACAAATGCCGCTTGTCTTACATTTATTCAGAGGTTGGCACTTCTCCTCTTCCGCTTCATGATTTGCTTTGTAGCCTGAAACGAGATACCTACTTCCCTATTAATATCATCATGCCGCCTGAATATATTTTAAAAGCCTAGGATACTTGGCAACCCACAGGTTGGATTATGTTTTTGTTGGGCTGGAGTCTAGCATATTTAACTTAAAGCCTAACACAAAACGGGCCTTATCTGATTATGAAACCATGAAATAGTAAGAACAGGCATGTCTCTTTAGAGAAGGGAGGTTTTTTTGGGGGGGGGAGGACAAACACAGACAGCCTAGAATATATTTTCAGTGGAAAATGTTCCCCTCTGAATGACAGGCTTGGTACACAAACAAAAACAACTGAACAGAAGGGTAGCCCTGGAAGAACTGAACATTTGGCAACAGAGGACATTCGTTTGAAACATTTCCCTGATTTGGAAGCCGTTGGAAGTTTTGTCCCAAGAAATGGGTGGGTAGGGTTACAACCAATACTGGATTAAAAAAAACATAATGTTGCCCTCCTGGGCCAGGCTAGGCCAGGAAGTCTGAACTGGCTACTAAGTTCGGCAACATTTACACCATACATTTAAAGCACCGTGATACCATTTTAAACTGCCATTGCTTGCTCCAAAAGATTCTGGGAGCTGTAGTTTGTTAAGAGTGCTGAGAGTAGTTAGGAAACCCCAGTTCTCCTCCCAGAGTTACAGTTCCCAGAGTTCCCCAGGAAGAGGGATTGATTGCTAAGCCACTCTGGGAATTGTAGCTTCCCCAACCATTGGACACGCTGGCTGGTGCTGATGGTTGTTGTTGTAGTCCAACAATGTCAGGCGTGTCACACAACAATGCTGTGAATTAGATAAGGCTAACGTTCTAATGACTAAAGTTGCCTTATTCCTACACAAAGCGACAATTCCAAATTCTATGCTGTTCTGCTTTGGCAGACAGATCTGTCCAACTCATAGTACATGGGTATATTGGGTACACCATTTCCAGTGGAAATTCTTCTCCGGCTCAGAATGTTGAATGGGATTCTGTGCATTCCGAGGTCAGCAGATTCACACACACAAACACACCAGGCAGCCAATCCAAAAGGAACAGACTCCACAATTTACTCCACCCCCACCTCCCCCTGCATTCTGCCCTGCTCCTCCAAGCCTAGCCTCATACTAAAGAAAAACTGGCTGCTATCAAGAGGTCCCTGTGACTCATCCTAGGCCGTTGCCAGCAGTCAGTCACTAAAGGCCAGGACCTGCATTCGCTGCAAGACGAACCCTCGGTGTGCATGCATCAACATTGCAAGCCGAGAGAGAAATTGTGCACTTTCCCTCAAAATGATCAGCAAGGCAACTCTCAAATAGTACTGATCCAATTCCGAGGGAAGCAAAAGGGAACTCGCCTATTTCTAGTTAACAAGTAGCTAAATTGTTTCACCTCCTGCCTTTGAAAAAGACATCCTTGTGCCATTAGGAAATATGAAACCAATATAAAACTTAATAGCTGCACCATATTCACCAATGCAATCAGGGACACAATTTATTTGTTTGGATTTCAAGTTATTCAAATAAGCTCTCCTTCTCCCCACTCCCTTTTTCCTGACAGTGGTAACAATCCATCACATCCCCATTTCAAGAGCCGCATTGAAAATATGAAGATCTGCTCTCCGTCCTAGAAAAGATCAGAAATACAATAGGCCAAAAAAATAAATAAATAAAAATCAGAAAGCAGAGATATTTTCAGGAGCCCCCCGAAGTCCACATTGTCTGCTCAACCCTTACTTTTGCTTCCCATGGAATCTATTTTGGCTACAACCAGACTGACAGGGATTAAATTTGAAAATCTCTTGTGTGTATCAACAACAACAAAATCTTGACTGGTTTGTGTATTTAACACAGGTTTGGATAACGAGCGTGTTCTTTATTAACAATCAGATATGAATGGCAAACGTTCCCGTAAAGAGGTCAATCCATGACATTGCCGCAATTTGCCGTTTTCTATGCTGGGCTTCTCCTTGATCAAAGTATGTGGTAGTTAGACATCAACGCTGTCTCCCCAGCCCCCCAGCCCCAAGCGATATCATGTGTCTTATTAGCCTATAAAGATCAATCTATGTGACCCAAGAGATGCCAAACGTTCCAGAATTGCCCTCTGCCAAAAAACGCAAGATTAATATGGGTTGTTGGCTTCTTCTTCTTCTTCTTTTTTTTTTTGAAGTCTGATACAAAGTAAATCCTGAACCTCCTCAGCATATTTGCTGATATTATCACTAGATTTGAAATTCAAACCCCTCCCTTCCCAAAAGGTTGGGTGGGGGGGAGCAGAGAGGGAGAGAGAAAGGAATCTTGATCTGCTACAGAAAGTGGGGCAGGAAGTGGCCAGTGCAGAGTCTGTGGTCCGCACAGCTTTCATTTCATAGAGACACACAGACAGCCTATTCCCTGGTGACAGCTCTCTGCACTTTCCAATCCCGCACAGGATTTCCTTCTGTCTGAAAGTGTAAGAATCGCTCTAGTAAACACTGTGCATATGCCTTCCAGCTGTTGCGCTCATTCTGCCACTGAAGACCAATGACAAGAAAAGTATTATTTCCTCCTAAAACCTTTTAATCTCCAGGCTGCAGGATTTTCATAAGCGCAGACCCGGCACAACTCACTTCGCTTTTCTCTCAGGAACTTTATCTTCATTAATAAATGGAACTCTTGCCACGGTGACATGCTAATTTCTCCCTCCCTCCCTCTCTTTCTCTCTCACACACAATAAGTATTTTGTAGGTGACTTACGGGCTGTTTGCAACACCTACAGTTAAACGGACTCCTATAAGAACCAAGAGCGCTTGAGGAATTCAGTTTTTGCAAAACCCAATATAATCTGCAACAATCAGCCTAGCGTACGGATTGGAAATTAGCTAGCCACTCTATTTCACACTCCTCCAAATGTTTGAGCATGGCTCTTTGCAGATTAAAACATCACGAAACAGGCATTTGAATAATATTTTGAGAGAAAATATGCATTTAAATATGTTTGTAGAGAGGAGGTTGTTTGCTTTTTAATTTGCGGATTAATGCCAAAGCAGAACAGAATTGTGGATAAAAATACATAAAAATAACATGGGCGACAGATTTGCCCATTCCTAATAAGAACATATAATCTGTGACTCATCCAATATTCACACTGAATTCTCCTGTGCCATCTATTTGCTGCAGAGTCTATTTGCTTCAGCAAATGTCACCTGTACAGGGATACCCATTTGAGTTTTGGAGGACAGCAGTCCCAACAACTTTACAGAGAAAAGAGAAAAGAAGGAAACCCCCTTCCCCAGCCTCCAGTATGATGCCAAATAATACTAGGAGACGAAAACAGATTCATTCCATTTAAGGAGTAAAACGTATTGTTGTGGTAGTAAAAAAACAGATCCTCTTACTACCACAACAGTGACTTCCCCTCGAAAAATGAGCTATCTTGTCCTTTGGGGAATTCTAGTGGGATTTTGTTTCTTAAACTCTTCTGTCACAGAGTAGAGGTAAAGTTTTAATTTGATTTGTGTAGGTTTCAAACTGTTGCAACATGCATCTCCTCTGTTGTTGCTTTTTGGGAGGGGGAGACAACAGTGAAGTAAGGGAGCGAAATTCCCTCATATGACCTTGCATTGGTCTTCTGTGTTCAACAGACACAGTGTGAGGGCCCCTTCAGATGCTCTTTTTATTTAACATAAATCATGATTTGTACTTGTTATGTTATCTGGGAAGTTATGTGTGATCCTAGTTTCAGTGCTGTTCACGCCTGCAAAAATTTCAAAGTGGACATACACCTTTTTCCAACTGGTGCATGTGCCATAGTCTTGCTAAAATCCGGTGTCTTTTTATTATTGTTGTTCTTTATTACGCCTTCTGACCAGAGGTGTGGGTGGAGGCCAAAGACTGAGACCAGAGGACATGACCTTGTTAACAGAAGTGCCAGAATCAGGCCAAAGGCCAATCTAGTTCTGGATCCCATTCTCACAGTTGCCACCCAGATGCCTATTGGAAGTCCACAAGCAGGACGTGATGTGTGCAACAGCAAAATTCAGAGAAGCGAAAAATCTGAAAGATAACTGCATTCCAATCTGCGCACTAATCTGGGTGGAGCCATTTATGTACAGTAGGTCTGCTCACTTACAAATATTATTGGGGTGCTTCTTAAAGAGTGAGCAAGATGGAAACCCCAAACAGAAAATATTCCATTTGAAAGGGGTGGGGGAGAGGTTTTGGTGCAAGGCAGAGACCCTCAAGTTGGCACCAAAACCAGGAAAGCACGAGGTTCAAAAAGTCATGGAGATGTGGGCCCACAGTGGTTATAAAATGGGATAAAACAGGAGAAAAACCATGCAAAGACCCACACAAAGGACTGTTTCTAGTGCATGGGCAAAACCTTGCCAAAACTCTGATTCCGGATGCAGCCTACAGCATAAAACTATATGAAGCAGTAAAAGAAAATCCAGAGAATCATTTTGTTTGGAGTTATTCCTCCTCATAAACCATCTCATAAGAAAAACAATTTTATTTTATGCCCTCCTTAGAATACCAACAAAAATATTTTACTAGCATTTACCGAATATTTTACTGAAGCGATTCGGCGTTCTGGCAGTATCTAAGTCCTCTTGGTCCTAAAGATTGTTTTTTTTTTTTTTATTCCCAGTTCTGGTGGTTAAGAGAGAGGGGTGAAGACCACAACAGCATTCTCCTGCACACACCTCTTCATTTTAAGAGGCACTGATGGAGGTTGACACGAATAGTCTAGAGCAGTGGCTCCCAATTAGCTAACTACTGAGGACCCCCTATTTTTAAAAAACCAAGCCACGGACCCCCTGCTTTTGAAATTTTGATAACTCTATGGTAGTTACCTGTGCAAAGCAATTTTTTGAAGAAAATGTGGGGTAGCCCCAATAAGCAAAGGATTTTAGACATACAGTTGTACCTTGGTTTTCGAACAGCTAAGTTCTCGAACGTTTTGGCTCCTGAACACTGCAAACCCAGAAGTGACTGTTCCAGTTTGCAAACTATTTTTGGAAGCCGAAGGCCAACGGGTCTTCCACGGCTTCTGATTGGCTGCAGGAGCTTCCTACAGCCAATCAGAAGCCACACTTTGGTTTCCGAATGTTTTGGAAGTCAAACAACTTCCAAGGTACGACTGTTCAACTTCCAAGGTACGACTGTACTAAAAAACAGACCATAAAATTTGTGATAAGATTCTAGCTTATTCCCCATATTCCCTGTGATGTTTCTAACCCTAGTTCGATCCCTGGCTGTAACTTTCATCCTTAAAAAATATAAGGAGAGCCTGCTGGATCGGCCAGCCCAGTATCCTGCTCCCAGAGAGGCCAACCAGATGTTTATGGGAAGCCCACAAGCAGAACCTGAGTGCAACGGCACTCTGCCTTCTTGTGGTTTCCAACAACTGGTATTCAGAAGCATTCCTGCATCCAGCAGTATAGTGTAATACTGGTTGATATTAACCCTTTTTAAATGTCAGCAGTAGATAAGATCTCTAAGCAGTAAGTAATAGCATTCAAAGGAATTCAATTAAAGGCTAAAAAAAAAAGTGGGAATGGGATTTTGCTTCATTTTCTTTAAATCAACCTTGGGGGGCATTTTTAATTATGGAAACTTGACCCAAATGGGCCACTCTCAATGTCTGTCAGGGATGCCCAGCCTTGTCAGTATTTAATGCGCATTAAATTTACCAGTCTGTCTGTTTTTCCTTAATATTGCTTCTAAATTCCATCTCAACAAGGCACTCCAGACAAGCACATTTCAAAGGGATTATTATTCCACTTACTGGGTGATTAAAGCCACTCTCCCCTCAGTTTGTGCCTATAATGCCACCTTAGGCATGCGGTAATAACCCAGAAATGAATGGCTGTCATGTCTTATTCCTTAATTATATTGTCACGGAACCAGCCTTACGAGGATTCCGGAAGGAGCCATCTCAGGCAGAAATGTCCTCTCTCCTTTTCAGCCTCTCTCTGTATGTATGTGCATGTCTTTCTCCACAGTTTTTAGTTTTCAAATCGCAAAGCTAAACACAAGCATTCTTGAAGAAACAATCTGCACAGCCGCAGCTTCCAAAAAGTCCCAGGCCTCAGGCTGACGTTATCTGTCTCTCAAACGGATGACATCTTGGTTTTGGCAGCGATACACTGCTCTAAATCCCAAACCCATTGCTTATCACAGTCAAATCTCCGCTGTACAGCCACGTCTGGCAGACGGACTATTTTTCTGGCATAAATAAAAAGACCATGCATTTATTCACAGTTTCCTCATTTGAAATGAATTCGGTTCTAATTCAAAAAATACCCCCACCGCCCTGAAAGATGGGAGATCCACCACAGGTGGGTCGGTCCTATGTTTGCTGCTATGCCTGAGTTATGATGCCTCACAATCCTATACGCAGCAGAATAACAAAGCAATAATAAGAGGTGACAAGCCAACACCGAAAGCCACACCCACAAGGTGTCCTTAGTAATTCTGCCACCGCCCACAGATCGCAATGTTGCTCTGGCTCCCCCAGTGATGCCCCTGGAATACCCATGTAGTGAAACCACCAATCAATGTGTGGTGGTGGCGAGCACATTACGATCATGCGATGGAATCCAGTCCATGTCTTGTCCCATGCACAATGCTCTGTGCATATAGGAAACATGTGCAGGGAGACTGCACCTTCTGGCTCCTCCACCCTCCCATTTCTGCTAACTTTCTTCCCCTTCCTGAGGTCCATGCATTGAGCTGGACATTGCATACCCTGCACTGCCCGTGTTCTACTCAATGCATGGACATTGAGGTTGGGGTAATGTCCACTTCCCCCCGCCCCCACAGTGGCAGCCAAGAAGCAGATAATTAAGAAGAATTTCTTACCGAGTAATTTATTCAAAATTCACAGAGAGAGACGAAGGAATGCAGTCTTCCCTAGATAATGGCATTGCTCCAAGTGAAGTCCCACCCCTCCATCTCTCCTATTCTATGTCACCCCTGCATCGGCTAATCTGAGCTTTCTGCCTCTGAGCCTTCTGTTCCACTACTCTCAATGCGCGCCTGGTCCTGGGTGGGGGGGGGGTCAGGAATGCTTTCCAAAGAGTCTGAGTTTGTCAGCTGTCTCTCCCCTGGTGCTTCTTCTTCCTGCTGTTCCTCTCCCAATATTTCCCAGCTTCTCCCCTCTGCAGCCTCTGCACTATGTCCTTCTGCAAACCACTGTTCTAAATCTATACTGCCCTCCTGTTCTCAGGAAGGTTCAGGAGAAGGGGAGGCAATCCCCACCATTCCTCCTCTGTCCAGCCCATGACAGATAAGCAGCTGCCATCCTGATCCTCCTCCTACCAATTGGCTCGACATGCGGCTTTTGTGAAGAAGACTACAATATGGTCATGGATGCTTCAGTGCCTGCACATCTTGGGTTGCATAGGGCACAGGGACGGACCTAATAACAAAAAGAGAGCCCAGGTAGATCAGGCCAAAGGCCCATCCTGTTTTCACAGTGGCCAAACAAATACCCAAGGGGAACCCACAAGCAGGAGCCAAGTGCAACATCATTTCCCCCACTCATGACTCCCTGCAACTGGTATTCAGAGGCATGCTGCCTTGGACAGCTGAGGGAGAACTTGGCCATCACTTTAAATGGCATAGCCATTGTTATGTATTCAGTGGTCTGTGTTTGCCTGAACTTAATTCTGGACCAAGCTTCCTCAACTTCGGCCCTCAGTTTTTTGGCCTACAACTCCCATGATCCCTAGCTAGCGGGACCAATGGTCAGGGATGATGGGAGTTGTAGTCCCAAAACATCTGGAGGGCCGAGGTTGAGGAAGCCTGGTCTGGACTAAGGATTCTGAGCCCCTGTGTTCTGATTCGATACATGATATCCAATCACAGAACATTTCAGGATAGGGGCCTCTGCCATTGGCCCTTAAACTCTGAGTCATGATATGCAGCTTGAAAGTTTAGACAGCCAATCATGTTGGGAGTGGGGGTGGCCCAGAAATGTATATAAGCAGCTGCTTTGCCCCTGTTGTCCAGTTCTATTAGTTCAATAAAGGATCTTGCTGTTTGTTATCACTGTGTCTTGCCTCATGGGAACCCTTCATTTCAGCCATCTTGAATGGAGGATAGTCAAGAGCCACAGTATGACTCGTGTTGTCCCCTTCTCTAATGAGGACTTACCTGTGTAGAGCTCTTTGTCCACATAACAGCAGTGGAGTTGAGGTTTCCTGGTACGTGCTTTGTGTCTGAAGCAGAGTACAGGTGGCCACCATTTTGCACAGGGGTTCCACTCACATAAGCACACCCCTCACCCTGTTCTGCCCCCATTCTCCCATTTCCAGGCCTCAGAAACCTTGCAGATCCGCAGCCACTGTAACCTACACAGTTATGCCATTTAAGTGATCCGATCATTTGTAAAACCCCAACAGCCATTTAGCCTCAACTGTGAATTTCCCAAATACGTGGGGGTTAGATTACACCCGTCTCAAGCTCAGTGAAATACTATAAGACATCTACAGTTAGTGGCTTTCTTTGCTTTAAAGAGGAAGTAGACTCTTAGTTATTCACGCAAAGACAAATGATTTTTAAATTACATCCTAAAAGGCTAACAGGCCATTTGTCATTTTAAATAATGGCAAAAGGTAATTTATGGCTGTATTTGTGCTTACACAAATAGAAAAGGGTCCCTTGCATCGGAGCAGAACTTTACCAAAAATGGAATGGTAATCGCATAGATACAAGCACAATTTAGGAATAAAAATTATATTTAAGGATACACACTGTAAACAGAAACCAGATCTTCAAAGCCTTTGAAAGAAATATTTTTTAAAAGCCCCACTTGTCAAATCTTCAGCATTAACTAAGTGCAAATCTGGTTATAAAATTTTGGGCTCTGAATCAGATACAAAGTATTTTTTAGGTAAGCGTAAATACATTTTAGGTGCATGAGTTATCCTTAAGAAAAAAAGAGGAAGCCTGGGGAAAAGTGGATTCATTCCAGTTGGTTTAATCTGAATTCAAACCTCTGCACTCCTCACGTTTCTTCTTTTCAACATGGCTCCTTGTTTCTGTAATCTCTTGTCTGCTGAGTTTCCCCATGAGAAGTTAGAATGCTTGTGAACTTTCCATGATATCAGGGCAGCTTAGTGTACGACCGGGTGCCCTTATTTCAATAAACTGAAATCAAAGCTCTGACCTCTCCACAGAAACGCTGACCACTAGCAGCAGCTCAGCCAATATCTAAGACTTAATGTTTGACAGGTAGCTTGTCAGCCCGTGTGTATCTTAAATTTTTGTGTTTTCTTTTAGCATCCTGAGTCAGCAGAAGAGCAGAGGAAAACCTCTTGGTGTCCTGGTAGGTACAGAACCACGAAGGCATTGTGTCCCCAATCCCCATCTCAGATAGCCAGTCCAGAATGCCTATCTGAGATTGCATCAAAAAGCTGAATGTGTCAAAAATTGCAAGGCAGTCAAAGAGAATCAACAGGTTCACATTCCCCCTATACAGGGTTCCCGGTCGTTTAACGGACTATTGATCCCTGTGCCACCAACCAGGTTGTTGTTGTTGTTCAGTCATTCAGTTGTGTCCGACTCTTCGTGACCCCATGGACCAGAGCACGCCAGGCACGCCTATCCTTCACTGCCTCCCGCAGTTTGGCCAAACTCATGTTAGTAGCTTCGAGAACACTGTCCAACCATCTCATCCTCTGTCATCCCCTTCTCCTTGTGCCCTCCATCTTTCCCAACATCAGGGTCTTTTCTAGGGAGTCTTCTCTTCTCATGAGGTGGCCAAAGTACTGGAGCCTCAACTTCAGGATCTGTCCTTCTAGTGAGCACTCAGGGCTGATTTCTTTGAGAATGGATAGGTTTGATCTTCTTGCAGTCCATGGGACTCTCAAGAGTCTCCTCCAGCACCATAATTCAAAAGCATCAATTCTTCGGCGATCAGCCTTCTTTATGGTCCAGCTCTCACTTCCGTACATTACTACTGGGAAAACCATAGCTTTAACTATACGGACCTTTGTTGGCAAGGTGATGTCTTTGCTTTTTAAGATGCTGTCTAGGTTTGTCATTGCTTTTCTCCGAAGAAGCAGGCATCTTCTAATTTTGTGACTGCTGTCACCATCTGCAGTGATCATGGACCAAAAAGAACAAGTTTATTTTTCATACAGTAACAAGCTTATGGTTTCAAATACAGTGCTTTGCTTAAGTTCTTAGATAATATCTTGTCAATATCTCTTCGCTAGTTCCTATACCAGCCTATACCTTCCTATACCTTCCTATCGAACCAACCACCTCCCAGTTCCCAACTGAACTGTCTAGGTTCTTAACTCTCACATACTGTCGGACTAGCTAAAGCTCTCACACTGACTCTCTGTCTAAACTGACACACTGTTCCACTCAACTCACAGACTGCCAACTCTCTGACTGACTGAACTCTCTTGACTTGACTCATCCAACTAACTCTGAAAACCCCCCGTGCTTCAATCTTATACCACAGATGACTCCGCCCCCTGGGTCTTCATTGGACAGTCATTTAACAAATATTTAACTCTTTCACTCTCATACTGGGATGATGTCACTAGCATAAGAGGGCAAACGCCACAGTCTTCCTGCATACGTCTTCCACTGGTAGAATAAAAGCTCTTTATGTATCCAAACCACGATGGAAATGGAACTGAAATGGGTTCAGGAAATTGATGCCATCCAAAAATGTATTGGGTATCCTGCCCAATTATTGCTGCTGTTCAATAATTGAATTAATTTTCAGGATCCAGAGAAGCTTTCTTCAGGTAGAGCTTTCTCACAACCTCCTCTTTCAAGAGGAATTTATCACATCCTAGTCACAGCCAGTCTACCGATCAGTCAATTGTTTTGAGCCAGGAGGGTCAAGGGTCAAGCAAACAGGTGGTCAGATACTCTGCTGCAAGCAGCTTGCCTTTGTCACATCGGGCCTCATCAACCGACAAATCAGGACTGGGCAGTGCTCTGGTTGGCTCCCTTTGTTCTCTTTAGTTCCAAAAGGATTTTGAGCCACAACCTTCCATGGTGCTTTTTCTATGATCAGCTGCTGAATTACTTTGACACACACAGATCAAGCCACCCAGTATGTTGGTTGGACTGGATGGCCCTTGTGGTCTCTTCCAACTCTATGATTCTATGATTAAAAGTTGGGCTTGTAAAAGCTCAGTGATAGTTTATGAACAGACAGAATATGAGCCATGAATTTGAGAATTCCTTACTCAATGCACTAAATCCATTGTTTGTTTGTTGTTTGTTTGTTTGTTTGTTTGTTTGTTTGTTTGTTTCCCTGTGCACACTGGGTTGTCTGCTAGGCTGATATGTTTAGAAATTGACTGAAGCTATCTAGTAGACAGCCTCAATACTCCTGGCCTTTACCCGGTATGTCTCCTACATTCGCTGCTCCTGTGCATCTCTCCACGTCTGAAGCACTTCCAAATCAGTTTTGCGGGCCCCATGTAGCCTACAAAACATCTGGATAAAAGAAAAACATCAGGAGTGTTTTTGTCGCATGGCCATGTTTTAGCAATGGAGTGCCTAGAACAACAGCCAGCTGTGCTTTTCAATATGTACTTTGTTTGCTAGCATCATTTATATCCTCTACTACTGAATGTAGAAGATGAACAAGCAATGATATTGGAGCAGCACTTTTGGAATTGTCAGAGCATACCAGATGCCCTTAAATTCAACCTTGCAGAGATAATGCATAGGGAGCTTACTTATATCAAGTCAGATCATTGGTCCATCCAACTCAATATTGCGAGCACACTCGCCGAATCCTGTCCGTGCAGCCTACCCCCAAAGAATGAGACCAGAGACTGAAGTATGGGTTCAAATTGGCCACAACTTTATTAAACTTCAGAATGTGGGTAACTTGGCATAGGCCTTGGCATGTAACCCTCTCAGCCCGTCCAGGACTGAGGATGTGCAGGGCAGTGAGGTGCAGTGGGAGGGGACTGTAAAGCACAAGCTTACACAGCATGCCCTCCCACCTTACCTTGGCCAGGTGTTTGACCTAAATGCCGCCGCTCTAGGGCCAGGGACTCCCGGACTCAACCCTTTAATGGGCCCTGCAAACGCGGCATGAACTTGAAGATAGACTAAAAGATAACTTGCCAATGCCTAAACACCGCTCAAGTTGTGATGAAATGCTACAGGGAAGGCAAAACCTGCCAATGCAGGGAAAATTCCTTCCCTGGAACGCAAAATATTAGGGGTCGGCATCTTTTCCCTGGCCCTCGCCCCGCCCCCGCCCCTGCCCATTGTCCTCCCAAGCCGGGGGCGGGTTGATGGCCACCCTAACCCAGGTGGGAGGCACCGGCACAGGTAAGCCGCCCGGTGTCGTAAACCCCGCTCACCTGTTGGGAAGGGAGGGAAATTGTCTACACCGACTGCCAGCACCTCTGCAGAGTTTCAGCCCTACCCAAAGATTGCTGGGGTTGAATTTGGGACTTGATGCATGCGAAGCAGATGCCCTACCCACTGAGCTCTGAACCTTCCCTATATTGTCCCAGTTGAGGAAAGTGCTGAGGCAGGGAAGGTGTGCCTTATCAATTTATTGCATTTCTATCCCCTTTTCCAACGAGCCCAAGAGGTCATACATGAGATTGCCATATATATTTTCTCTTCACAACAACCCTGCAAGGTTAGTTGGGCAGCTTGGGCTGAGACTATTTCTGGTAATTTCATCCATTCGTTTCAGCCTGCGAGGGAGGGTGTGCTTCACTCAGGGCTCTGTAAGGCCAGCTCTGCCTCCATTGCAAAGGGGGAGAGCTGGCAGCTGTGAGGGGTGTGCGTCTTGCCTTCACCCAGAAACTCTCGGCTCTGTGCAGATGTTCCTTGACACCCCTGCAACTGAAGGGTTCCTTTATAATTATAATTATGCATTTACTATTGCAAACAGCTGTAGGAGGTAGTCAGGTGAGGTACAGCTTGGACATCTCTTATTGCTCTTCCTCCACCACCACCAAACAGCAGCACGAGACATTTGGGGGGTGGGGAGAGAGATTTGCAACAGGATCAGGTTTCCTCATGTCCCCGCTTTTCCCCTGCATAATCCCTTTGTGCTGGTGTTGGTGGGAAAATGTTTACCCACACACCATTTCCTCTATCTACTATTGCACCATTAATGCACCTACAACAGGCAGCTGAAAACTGTTTTGTATTAAGAAGGTTCAAGTGCATGAATTTCTGCAAAGATTCAGGACCTGGCAATTTGACCACCCACCCTCCAAGTGTTGACCTGCTTTGATCAGAGGAATGAATGGTGTTTGCATTTTAAAAACAGACTAAATTATAATTGCAAGTCCTCATCTGTCAGATATTGTACTGGTTGGTATTGCATGTCCCTTGTCCGACAATGTCAGAGATATGCTTCTGTCAAGCGCTGGCTGTTGCTGTGAGATGTTTGGATGTTTAAAATGCTAATTAGCCAATATTTAATGAATATTCACCAATATGGGGAATATTATTTATCTATTATTAATTTTGCATTATTATCTATTTAAAATATTTATAGCCACCTTTCCATGGCAGCTTAAAACTGACGCAGCTTAAAACAACAGCAACAAAATCATTTTTATGCATATAAGGCAGTCAGCAAATAAAAATAGGTAAAGGTAAAGGTAAAGGGACCCCTGACCATCAGGTCCAGTCGTGTCCAACTCTGGGGTTGTGGCGCTCATCTCGCTCTATAGGCCGAGGGAGCCGGCGTTTGTCCGCAGACAGCTTCCAGGTCATGTGGCCAGCATGACAAAGCCGCTTCTGGCGAACCAGAGCAGTGCACGGAAACGCCGTTTACCTTCCCGCTGGAGCGGTCCCTATTTATCTACTTGCACTTTTTGGGGTGCTTTCGAACTGCTAGGTGGGCAGGAGCTGGGACCGAGCAATGGGAGCTCACCCCATGGCAGGGATTCAAACCGCTGACCTTCTGATCAGCAAGCCCTAGACTCTGTGGTTTAACCCACAGCGCCACCTGGGTCCCGCAAATAAAAATAGAGAGCTACAAAAGGAAGGCATAATGAAAACTTGAATCCACTGCAGTGAAATGGCTTTAGCTGCACATCTAAAGACCTCGCCTGCATATCCACCAACCAGCAGATGCCTGAGGTCATGGAGGGAGAGGGTGCAATCCTATATTCCCCCCAGGGAATGCATTGGTGAAGCAGCACCCAGCAGGACTGAACCCTCCTGTTCTCTGCATTTTGGTTGCGGGGTGCTTCAGCAGACGAAGACTCAGAGTCTCCTTGCCCCATCAATTTATCCTAGAAAATAACAAATTACATTATCCGTTTATAAATCTCTAGTACAGTATTTCTTTGGGTTTCTTAGAATTCTTGAGCAGCGCTGGGTACTTTCTGCTGGTACTTTATAACCAGATGTTTTGGTCCACAAGCTGGCGAAAGTTGCTACAAAGTGCCATGCGCATGGATGGTGCCATCTAAATGAACCGCAAGCAAATTTGTTTCTGCTCCAAAGCCAAACCAATCACGAAGGAACATCCGACTGTATCCTCCTCTTTTTCTTTCCCTCCCATGTTCTGTAGGAAACATGCACCCAGCCGTCAGTTTACGCTAGGACCATCTCTAGCCTTGCATCCCATCATTAATCCCTGACCTCTCCGTTTCAGTTTCACAAAGAAAGCTGAAGTTTAGTTTAAATATAGTTTCCAAGAGTGCACCAAGTCCTGCATAATAAATCTATCAATAAGCTTCTCAGCTTCACAGCCTGAAGGGGAACCATGTCTCTTATCACCTCTTGCCATTTGTCCATACTCGGGGGGGGGGGACGACGACACAGAGCAGGGGTGTGGAGGCTCATATGCCTGGGCGAACAAGGAAAGGCAAGGAAGAACGGGAGGGAGGGAACTTTCCTTTTCTTGAAGAAATGGGTTTAGCTCTATAAACAACATTTGCGTGAACTTTGTCCAGCTTGGCAAAAGACTTACAGGAATGTACACGGTCATTGTAACTGCATCGCTGAGGGCAATCACACTTCTCCCGGTTAAGGAAACAAATAGAAAGCTTGCCTACCTTCCCGCTATATCCATTTTGACAGACCTTTGTGCCAATCTTCCTATAAAGCTGCACATACCGAATCTAAGATGGCAACATACCCTCAAGCTGTTCGTAGTTGGACAGGGTTGCTTTTTAAAAAAAAAAAAAAAAGTAAGGCAACGTTTTTCTGCTTCAACCAGTGACCATAACAGCAATGCAAGTCCAAATAACAAGAAAGCCCTGAAAATAAACATTCAACTCACCTCTGTATTTGGGTAGTTAGCTACCAGCTGCTAGCTTTTCTCTATGATAAGTTTGCTAGGACAGGCAGAAGGCAGAAATAAAAATAATTTTAAAAAGCTGACTTGCTGCTGAAAAAAAACGAAACACCCATCCACCCTCCGACAGCCACTTATTCTCTTTCCCAACATAAGAAGAGCCCTATTGGATCAGACCAAGGTTAGTCTACCATAGGAATGTAAGACAGAATCATTTTGTGTTCTGCAATGGATTCATTGCATGAAGCCTTGTCTCCATTCCACTGCAGTTCCACTTCCACCCCAAAGTGTGTTATTCACTGTCCACCATTGCGAACATATGTCATTCACCTGATTATGTCACTTTATAAAACTGTGCAACTTATGTAAATCACATAAATTACCCAAGTTAGGCTGTCATTATGTAATTTACATAACATATGCAACATTTACGTTCTCATTGTGTTCTTCCACCTCACTCATTTTGATGCAAAGAAAACGCAGTGCAACACAATTACCGCATTGGCCCGCATATAAGCCGCATCCGCATATAAGCTGCACCTTTTTTTAAAAACGGGGGGGAGAGAATACCCAAATATAAGACGCTCCCTTAAAATTGGGTTACAGGCTGAAAATTGCTGCAGTTGGTAGAATTGTAACTCCAAGCCAACTTAAGCCTTTGATCTTGCAAGCCCACAAAAGGTAGCGTACAATCGCTAAAATCGCGAATCGCTATTCAGTTGCTACAATTCCGCAGGCACTCAAGCTTGCAAATTGGCAATAAAACATTTTTTTTGTTCCGTTTTACCATATGTCTGTTTCTGCAGCGATATAGAAAAAGCTCATTTTTGTAAGGTCGCAAATTTAAGCTGCACTTTAACATTTCACGGTCAAAATTTTTTTTGGGGGGGGGGGGAGTGCGGCTTATATTCGGGCCAATACGGCACATATCATTTGCAGGCTTGCAAATAAGAACCACAAATAATACCAAACATATACTCTGGACTCTGAGCTGTCCCAGCTGACTCAGGTGGCAGAAGACCCCCAGGTGAAGCTCCGTGCCCCCCACCTCCACCAGTGGTGGCCAATCACAGTGCTGATTTGGGTAAGACCACATCCATTTAGGGTGAACTCTCATGTAAGATCTAGTGGAGTCACCGGAACTCACTAAAGCCCTCTCACACATGTACATCAAAATTAATTAGGTGAAGTCTTTCCTTCTGTGTAAAAGCTTTCTCAGGCTTTTACACAGTTTTCAGCATTTATAGCAATTTTTGCATACCTTGCCAGCCAGCATTTTAATATTGCTTAGTGCGGTTTGTTTGATTGATTCGAGTTTCCACATGTGTCTGTGTTCACTGGGGGGATTCTGCTAGTTGTTGAATTCTATGAGTCATCGTGAAGTTTTCATAGTTTTGATTTGTTACATCGAGTTGTGTATTTGCTTTAAATTGCAAGTTGCCTGGACACCTTTTTTATATTATATAGAGTAGATAACTCAGAAATGCTAGGTGTACCTAGCATTTTTTCACTTATGGCCAAGAAGGCAGTTTTTATTTTTTTACAGGATCAGACCTACACAGAACAATCAAATGAGATCTTCTTTAGAATAGGAAGGCTGCAACGCTAACTTCCTTTCCTGCTTGGCTGAGATGGAAGGTGGGGGTGGGCAGATTGCTGTGCCAGTTTGGAGATGGCACAGTGATTGGGCTTGGATGCTGTCATGTGATGGCAGCAGGGCTGGCCTGGGATCCCAGACCCTCCCTACCCTTGGACTTCCTGTTTCTTGGCTTCATATTGGCTGCTGCAGGAAGGAGTGCCATGCTTGTGGAACGATGCTGCTGTCACTCCACAGGTAGCAGGCGGCCAGCAAAGGCTAGCAGGGCGGGGTGCAAAGGGGGTTGATTTGCTAAGGTGCTAGAAAACCCAAGTCTCTTGGTATACTCATTCCTCTGTGTTGCAACGCACACATTTTCTGATCCTGGTTTGCTGGGGACGAGCACTAAACGTAGCTTGCCAAATTAGCTATAGATAGGGGCACTAAGTAGGAACATGGGATGGAAAGGCCTGTGTGAAAGGAGAGGAAAGAGGACGAGTCTCTAAACCATGGGCTAAACAATTCCATTCAGAAGATTGTCTGAACTGAGCATAACGTTCCTGGCTCTCACTGCAAAAATCCTTCCCCCGCCCCTTAATTTCAGGCCAAACCCAAATTTACCCAGTCCAAATTTTTGAATGTGGCTTGGCTTGCTGAGCATTGGAGTGTAGGCTCCCCTTTGTGCTGTGATGTTTACTCTTATATGTCTCGTGTTCACACATGTATAGTGATCACAATGTCTCAGAGTATGTCCAGACCACAAAATTCAGCTGACTACCTTTTGGGGGAGATACCCACTAGTGATATGAATCCGTATCTTTATCTATGTCTATTTTATATGTGTGTGAGAGAGAAAATAGTATATCACTCTTTGTCTTTTTGGATGACTGGCTTCCCCAGTGTTTTTCTGGCTTGTTGGCCAAGCCTGCCAACCATTCTGGACCTCAAGGTATTTCCTGTTTCAGAAACATCATCTCTCTCTCTCTCTCTCTCTTGTCACAGTGTTGCGGTGACAGAGCCCCACATTCCTAACTTTCTCCCGACACTGTGTAGTTAAATAAAACCGCAGAAGCAGTCAATTTGGTCCAGAACTCCTGCAGCCCAGATCTCTCCATTTGGTATAATGATTAGTCAGTGATGTCCTCCAGACAATATTTACAGAAGGGAACTGTGGGCTCATAATGAAAAAAGTTAAACCCCCTTCCTTAGTATTGCTTTGCAGATATATTACGTGCCACAAAAGGTGTCAAGTAAAGTTCAAGAGAGCTGTGAAGAAACCCTGCCAAAATTCATGCCTGAACACATTTAATAACAAAATATGTGTGTATACGACAGGCCTGTCTGGCAGATCTGTTTTCTAGACACTACATGATCTTTTGAAGAAACTCCAAAGATGCTGATAGATGGGCTTTTGAAAACTTGCGGGATATACATAAAAGGGTGGGAGGCGAGTGACAAGAGCTAGCAAATCGCATGATTAGATCCAAGCAAGCTATGATCATAGGGAGACCTCAAAAGTAAACAAACAAGACATGTACATTTTAATATGGTTTCTTCAGGATGTCACTTTAATCCCTCCAGCACAATTTGGGTGAAATCTGGGGAGCAGGGAAGGGATAGTATGCACAGGTCTGGTCATTAGCTGCATCTCGTTTAGGTCACATGTTTGAACCAGCACAACATAGGGTTGCCAACTGACCAAAAAAAAAATAGTACGGGATGTTCCTCCACCTTTTACAACGGCGTGATATGCAGAAGTCAGCAAACATAGCTTTGAGAAAAGCACAATTACCATCTAATCATAGAATCATAGAGTTGGAAGAGACCACAAGGGCCATCCAGTCCAACCCCCTGCCAAGCAGGAATATCAAGTTGCTATTAAATGCACATGCACAGCGGCTTCAAAAAAGTTGGCAAATCTGTTGTTGTTGTTGTTGTTGTTGTTGTTGTTTTACTGCCCACTCTAAGGTCCCAGGGCAGGTTACAGCATTAAATGGGTGTTTGTTCACCAGGTACAACAGCAGGCTACTATTTATATATAAGCTGTTTTCTGTTATCAGTACATACTTACTGAACAATTTGATGGGGAAGCCATCATAGTTTTGTTGTGTGGGCTGTTTTTTCCCCTTCAAGTTAAAGACTCATTTTATTTCTACTTTCAAGGGGGAAGGGAAAGTCGAATAGATCTGTTCACCGATTTCCTTTTGAGAAAGCAGTTAGACAGCTGAAGATGGCTAGGCAGTGTGGGCAGAACTTGCTGCATTCCTTACCTTGCTTCCTAGTGCCACATGTCACACTACCAGTTACTATGCCCACACCGCACTCAGCTCCCTGGTTCCTCACCCCTTTCCTTCTCCCTCTCAGAAGCCAGCAGTGAAGTTGGGAAGCCAAGTAGGCAGTCCACTCCCACCCGTCCCACCTGCTGCTGCATTCCCCCTTTCCCAAAGCAGCCCCACACAACAAAACTGGCTACTGACCAGTATACAGATTCCTCCCCCCATTGCAATTCAGAACTTGTACTTGCCCCAAAGACCTGAAACTATGCAATGTGATATATACTGCCTGCAACATGATGATAATGATGATGATGATGATGATGATGATTTATTTGTACCCCACCCATCTGGGTGGGTCTCCCCAGCCACTCTGGGTGGCTTCCAACAAATATTAAAATACATTAAAATATCACAGATTAAAAACTTCTGTAAACAGGGCTGCCTTCAGGTCTTTTCTAAATGACAGGTAGTTGTTTATCTCTTTGACCTCTGATGGGAAGGCATTCCACAGGGCGGGTGCCACTACTGAAAAGGCCCTCTGCCTGGTTCCCTGTAGCTTTTCTTCTCACAGTGAGGGAACCACCAGAAGGCCCTCGGCGCTGGATCTCAGTGTCAGGGATAAACGATGGGGGTGGAGACACTCCTTCAGGTATACAGGACCAAGGCCATTTAGGGCTTTAAAGGTCAGCACCAACACTTTGAATTGTGCTCAGAAACGTACTGGGAGCCAATGTAGATCTCTCAGGACCGGTGTTATGTGGTCCCGGCGGCCACTCCCAGTCACCAGTCTAGCTGCTGCATTCTGGATTAATTGCAGTTTCTGGTTCACCTTCAAAGGTAGCCCCACGTAGAGCGCATTGCAGTAGTCCAAGCGGGAGATAACTAGAGTATGCACCACTCTGGTGAGACAGTCTGCGGGCAGGCAGGGTCTCAGCCTGCGTACCAGATGGAGCTGGTAGACAGCCGCCCTGGACACAGAATTACCCTGCACCTCCATGGACAGCTGTGAGTCCAAAATGGCTCCCAGGCTGCGCACCTGGTCCTTCAAGGGCACAGTTACCCCATTCAGGACCAGGGAGTCCCCCACCCCCACCCACCCCCTGTTGCCCAAAAACAGTACTTCTGTCTTGTCAGGATTCAACCTCAATCTTTAGTTTTCTTCTCCTTCTGCATAACTAGGTGTGGGTCAAAATACACCCAATGTGTTGTGTGTAGCTTCCCCCCCCCCCGGATGCATGGATCAGTAAATTTTTCCTCAGTTTCTCAATTTCCCTATCTTAAATTCAGTTCTCCGCCTTTACAATTTTCTTTCCAAATCCTCATGAAAATTCACCAGCATTTTAGAATGAATTTCTCCCAATATGCACATATTTGCAAGCCGTTTTGACTCCAGACATATTTTTTTGGCAAACAGCGTTCCCTACTATGATGCATTTTTTGCATGCTGTTTTCATTAATGTATGCACACTTTTGCCTAATACATGTATTTTTCTACACAGTGTTATGCTGGCGAACTGCATCACAAAATTCAGAGAACTGCAAATTTCAAAGGATAGCTGTGCTTCAATTCGTGTGTCAGTTCAAGAAGTGCAACTTAGGTAGTTTCTCATTAAAATGCAAACAAACATCAAATTTCACCCAGTCCCTAGATTTTTCATGGTAAAAGCAAAGTAGAAAGGAAAGTTAACAGAAAGAGCACTCAGGGTATTAAAATGATGCCGCCAGCCTATTTCCCCAAGAAAAGCAATTTAAAATGACATGATGTTAATGTAAGTCAATCCAGAAAGAAAAACAGAACGTTCACCTGCAAGCAATCCCTTGAGACTGGTCAAGGCTGTCTCACAAATTGCCCAGTGTTTAACTTGAAGTCCATTTGTTAATTTTGTAAACACTGCTGTTTCCATTTCACATTGACATGATATTGACAATATGACTCTAATCCTGCAAGGAAGGAAGTATTGGGTTTCAGGCAGCTACAGGACACCCCTCCAGTCTATCTTCACCTGAGGGCCTTGTGCAAAATGTTATTGACATAAGACAACATGGTCTGCTTCAGGCTTCCAGGTGATTGAAATCTGTCTGAGATTTGTAAGTAACTGCATTTAACACTAGCAATGGGTTCTCAGTATACTCTATATTCTGCATCAGGGGTGAGACATCGTTTTCAGCCTGAGGGTTCCATCCCATAATGGGTGACACTGGCTGTATCCCAGTGGTCAGAGGTGAAAAGTGGGTGTGGGCAGAGAGAAACCATGGGCAGAAATGAGCAGAGCAAAAGATAGAGCTCTTAACTTTAGTACAGAGAAGATATTCCAGTTCTGCTAAAGTTGGAGATTTCTACCCACAGCCACACTTCTCTGTGTCCTCTTTCCAAAGGTTTTTTTTCTCTCCACACCTTCACTCTGTGGACAAGCCTTGACAGCTGGACAGAGACACCTACATGTCAATCATCTGACATCATAATAACATCAAGCGCTGATAGGTGGGCGGGCCTGCCTATCCGTCAGAGCTGACCAGCGGGGTGAGGGAGAGTCCCGCTACTTCTGCAAAGAATGCATTGGCAAAGCAACACCAAGAAGGTCCGGACACTCTGCTCATCAGCAGATGAATGGTGAGTTCACTCCTGCCGCGTTTTGAGCAGGATTTAACCATCACTCAGTGACTGATGAGTGAGAGGTTAAATCCTTCTGCTTTGGCTGCATGCACCTGTGAGGAACTGATGGGTGCAACCAGCAAAGAATTGAGTGATGCTTGATATCACCAGGATGTCAGCTAACTGTTGTCTTTTTGGTGTCTACCAAAGACCTTCCTCTTCCAACTAGTCTTCTAAGTGGACATTTTTTTTAAAATCCCAGTTTGTAAGTCTATTGGATTTTACATTGTTTTTTTGCACATAATTATTTTAACACTTTAAAAAATATATTTGGGGGGAGGGGCTTATATATGCAATTGTTATATATGCATTTCCATTGTGTTGTGATGTTGTTTTGAGATGCTTCATGGGAAGCAATTCATGAACTTGTTATACTTACTTACTTTATTTCATAAAAGTTATACACGATTTGATTGTTTTTTTAAAAAGAAAAAACACCTCAAAGCGGTTTGCAGAAAGATAAAACAGTAAAATCAAGAAACATTTCAACTCTAATTTGAAAAATACAAAAGTTAAAATGCTAAAACAGATTAAAATTACCTCAACTTTCTAAGCACTTGGGTAAAAAGGTAAAGGTAAAGGGACCCCTGACCATCAGGGCCAGTCGTGTCCGACTCTGGGGTTGCGGCCCTCATCTCGCTCTATAGGCCGAGGGAGCCAGCCTTTGTCCACAGACAGCTTCTGGGTCATGTGGCCAGGATGACAAAGCCACTTCTGGCAAACCAGAGCAGCGCACAGAAACGCCGTTTACCTTCCCGCTGGAGCGGTCCCTATTTATCTACTTGCACTTTGACGTGCTTTCGAACTGTTAGGTGGGCAGGAGCAACGGGAGCTCACCCCGTGGCAGGGATTCAAACCGCCAACCTTCTGATCAGCAAGCCCTAGACTCTGTAGTTTAACCCACAGTGCCACCTGGGTCCCTTAAGCACCTGGGTAGGTTTGGCTAAACAGGAATGTTTTTAGCAGGCACTGAAAAGAGTAAAGTGAAAGTTCCTGCTTGATCTCAATAGTCAATAGGCATGAAATAAACAAGAGCGCATAGACTTGCTTATCTACAGTGTGGCCAGCTTAATCCACTCTGGAGGGCCTCCCTGTACCTACAAATTTAACCTGCTTTGGCTAAAAGTGGCAGGAAGTTCATAGCTGTATTTAGATTCCCCGTAAGAAAGAATGAGGGTCACGGAACTTCATTTTCTAAGCAGCACCTTAGAAGCCAAATTGCAAACCATAGTGGATGGAGTGACTCAGAAGCAAATCAGTGTTGTTTTTCTAAGCACAGATACAAATGAAAGGAAAACCTTGAGGCACGTACAAACCCCTAGTTTTTAATGGCTATTGCATATAAACTAAATATGAAGATAAAGAGATTGCTACAGAGCATGAGACACACACAAACACCAACTTATTTTGTGCGATCCTATTTTTACACAATTCTGGGCATGGGGTGAGAATCAGTCAAAGGCATTTTTTTTTTCTCGGCAGAATTACCCTTCATATTTGTCACAGCCTCAATAGCATACAACTTTATCTCCTTTGACAATATGAAATCAGTCACTGTCTCCTTTGTTTGACATAATTAAGATGCCGGCAATCCCTGCGGTGACCTCCACAATTTAGAGGAGTGCAGCTCTGAGCTGTGGCATCGTGTGTGCTTTGTGTTTAAGTAAATGGCTCCAAACAGGAGACTTCATGCCATCAACGAGCGCCTGCTCTCCCTCCACCCACTGCCCCCGCCCACCAACTTTCCTGCCAAAGGATTATATTCGGTCGCACAGTATCTGAGAAAATAAATTCCAAATATATGATACTGGTGGAGACCATGTGCCTAGATTGTGCTCATATAATGCAGACAGGAAGGCACCCTAGGCAACTGGCATGAAGAACTTATAAAAGGAAGATGAAACTGGCTTCCTGCCCAAGTTCAAGCCACCCCAGCTAGATAATGTTAAATTGGAAATAGGAATAATTATGTACTTAGGGCTTGATTATGTTCCTCGTTTCTTTGGGGACAATGTATTAGCATGTTAATTTGGGAGGTAAGGGGAAAAATAGAGATCTTATCTCTTCAGCACATGCCACATGCTGAACTCCTGATGACAAACCATTTCCATGCCATGCAGGAGACGCTGATGATCCGAGGCACTCAGCCAAAAGCCACAGAGATTTTTTTATTATTATTATCCTCTGTGTATATTTATTTCTCCCCATATTGATTTCAATCGCACAATTACCTGCATAGTCAGAGACCCAGAGAAGGGTGGACAAGGACATCCTACGCCAAGTGTGCTTTTCCAATGGCTGCAGTGGAGAGACAGCTCTATACTTGCGCCCTTTGGCAGCTATGAAGCTCCTGTTGCATTGGAAGGCTCCCTTTCCCTTAAGGAAGAACATCTGTGAACGTCAGCCCACTTTGCAATATTTGCATTACGTGGTCTATTGCGGGCTGCATATACGCACTACTCCTCCCTCTATATGTGGGGGAATGTTGTATGGGGATTGTGTGGGATGTGAGAGGCAGTCAACTACAACATTCCTTGTAATGCCAGAGAAGACATGTGAGGGAATGTTTGGTCCAGCCAGTCGAAACTTCCTGTTCCTCCTGGCTGGAGCATCCTTCCTTTTGCATGTGATAGAAGGTGGGCGTAACCTAACCTGTCCAGGTAACAAAAGGACGAGTCACACAGCACCCTTCCTCTTTTTGACTTCCTTCTTTGTTTGACCAGCTTTTAGCTAGGACTGATCTGCTAGCTCTCAGCTAGCAGAAGCACTGGGATTATTCCCCCATGTGGGGTAGATCCACATGTACATATTTGTAACTAAGTCTGCCTTCAGGAATTCAACTGTGAACTGATGTGAGTAAACTTCTTTTACTGACTTTGAATAAGATTGTGGTGTCTTTATTCTTTTAAGAGAGATTCAAGGGAACCTACCAGGAACGTACAATTCAATCTGAGACGGACTGAATTGTATAATAGTGAGAGGCTCACACGAGCCTGCAACCAGCTATCTGCTGTGCATGTAAAAAGGGGAATGTAACTCTGCTAAGTAAAGGAACTTGCTAGCACAAGTTAGGAAGGATATTAATAAACAATATATCTTCTCCTGTCACCCTGAACATTCCCACAGATTGTGCATTCTCCCCAGACAAGGGAGAATGGTTTTCTTCCCTTTACTGTGACAGACACCAGCAGCAACAGAAAAGCTGTTCACTTTTCACTCGCTCAAGTATGCTATTCACTTATATGGGTGGTGCTGACCCATGCACACAGTAGCAATGAGGAAGTGGAGCCACTCAGAGACAGCTCAATTGAGGGCTTCTTACCAAGGGACACCCAAAACATGGAGCCACCACTGGAATAAAGGAGACAGGACATCCATCTTCAAACAGGGCTGTTACATAGACGTAAGTGTGGGGAACCTATGGTCCTCTAGATGTTGCTGAACTGCAGTTCCCATAACCCCTAGCCATTGCCATGCTTGCTAGGGCTGATGGGAGTTGTAGTTCAGCTACACCTGGAGAGCCAAAGGTCACACCAGTCACAGAAGATAGGGCATTTTGCTCCAAGGGGCAGCACTAGAACCAATCAGTAGAAAATGTCAAGGGAGCACATTGTGCCTAGACCTTAGGAGAACCTTCCTAACAGCAAGATTCAATCAACAGATCTCTAGGATGTGGGGTTCTGTCCTCCGCTGGGCGTATTTAAGCCAATGGTTGGATAGCTACAGTATATCTTGTAGGTGTTTTACTTGCATCCTGCCCCGCAGATCCTGCATTGAGCAAATTTCAGGCTAGGTGCCCTATGAAATCTCTTCCCACTCTAAAGATCTGTGGTTCTGATAGCAAGAAGAAAAACCCAGAAGCACGTGGAGCAGAAGAACAAGTTCCCCACACTTCCCCTTCTTTGCGATGCTTAAAGCAGCTTATTACAAAATGCGTCTTTAAATGTTCCCCAATTTGAATGCCCAATTTGTTTCTTGCAGGAAATGCAAAATGTCCCTGTTCATTTGACACTAAAGGGGCATTACATTGTCACTTTCACCTTGAACTTTACCGGTGCAGTAAGCCAACAGCCCAGCCAACTACCTATTATGGAGGTATGCTTCCATTCTCTCCCCTGGATATCAGATGATTTATGTCATCTTTGCTCATCACTTTACATCACTTATTATACTGTTTAGGTTACTTTGATGTCAATGGCTTAGTCTCATACCAGACATCCCTCAACAAAAGCACACATACAGGTGTCTCCTCGGAAGAGGAGGGGTATAATAGCTGGTCTCTCATACCTCGGTCATTTTATTTATTTTGTTCAAAGCCATTCATGACTGTAATCACTGCCTTTGGGCTTTCCTCTTTTGCTTCTCCTAAACCCTTTCCACAATAAGCATCTTTTCTGCTCCAAAGAGATGCCTTTTGCTTTTGTTCCTGCATGTAGACTTGTGCTTTGCTTGGCTGAAATTGTGTGAATCATCTGCCATATAATTTCCCTCTAATTCATAATTTGTTTTGCTCTTTGATGATTCCTAAAAAGATTACCTGTAAACCCTAAAAACTTTTCATTATTGCTGTTACTGCATTCATGGGATTAACATTAGTGGCTGAAAAAACAAGGTCTCCTGGCACCTTAAAGACTAACATATTTATTGTGGCACAAGTTTTTTCCAGATGTCATTAAAGCTAAACTCTGCCAACAGTTTCTCATTGATTGTTTTCATATTGAGAAAAATGTTATGAGCTTAAACAAAAAGGACCAGATCCTGACACCTGGCAAGCCTAGTCGGGCTTTACGGCCACCTTTATTTGAATTATATGGGCCCAACATTAACTTTCCCCCCATTATAACTCCCTCGCAATTTCCATAAGGAAAACACAAGTCAGCACTTTCATCAAAGGATGGGCCCATTTTTACACCATGAAAAATGTTGTGATACTTTGACAACCCACCTATGGGGCCACTCGAAAATATAGAGCTGAATTTTTTTTTCTAATTCAGGAATCAGGATCTTTATCTCTAGAGCTGGCCCTACCAAATTTATTGCAGTCCTGTATACTATTGTGGCGATCACCCAAACTTAGGAATGGCATAGAAGGAGTTAAAAGGAATAACCAGTAAGAACCTTTAGGGGGCGGAGTTATGTGGGCTATATAAACCCCTCCCAGGGAAGGAAGGGGGTCTTTGGGCTTGTCTTTTGTCAGGGTCTTGGTCTTTGTCTTTGTCTTGGGGGCTTGTTGTGGGTATTGAGAGGTTGGAAGGAGGGTGGCAAGGGAAGGAGTAGGAACAGGGGTGGGAGAAAACGTGGGGCACTGTTGTTAACAAGAACACAACCAAGAAAGAACTGTTTATTCAGAAACCACATGCTTATGTACCAAACTTCAAATAAAACAGTTTTGTTCCAATATTCTCTTTGACGGGACTGAGTGAAGTAAATACCAGACAGACTGGTTGGTGGCAGCGGTTAATTAACAAAGTGGTGAGCGCAGGTATCAATGGACCGTTAAACATCTGGGGGACCTGGGCAGGTTGAGCGAACCGCCACAACTATCACCTACTAAGATGAATGCAGCCACTAGCCTTTCAGATGATCAACATGCTTCCTGTTTCTGATGCCTGCTAGGAATAGTAGGGGTCCTGCACATCACTTGGAAGGGCACCACGGCCAGTGAGGTGACATCATTCAAAATTCACACTTCTCCAGATTTTGAGATGCAGTTCCTCGACTAAATAATGTGTGCAGAAATGCAAATCTTAGAGTAAATCATGCACATAAATGAGTGTGCTACAGAGTATTATGCTTATTAGTAAGCAAAAGTAAAGCTGGCTTTGCTGGAAATTCTGCTAGTGAATTAAATCTGGATTTGGTAGATCATGGCTTGAATGCTATGGAAAAGGTTGCTCTGAAGGGAAAGCTCTGAACAATAATTGTAGACTATGCTAAAGTGAGGAATGGAACTGATCAGATGGGATAGGTCTGGAGCAATTTGGAGTCAATGACTCTGTTCCATGACAGAGATTTTAATCCATTAAAAACTGCTTGCAGGTTTATCAGCTGTTCTTACAGTAGTGGTTTGTATTCCCCACATGCCAATCAAACAAGGAGAGCCATGTTATATTCAGTTACATGCACCAAACATTTAGAAAATAAATAAATACTAAGATGATTAGGACAATAAAATCAATTACAAACCACCCTGCTTGCTCTGTAAAATCAAAAGAAGCCCTTTCCTTTGTTCTACCTAGGATGTATAAACACATCTGAGTGGGACAAAAGAGGGCAGATCTCCTCAGTAGTTGCACCTAGATCAGGAGCAGTGAACCCCAGGCCCTCCATGTATTGAACTGGAAAATGTTCCCTACCCCAACTTAAGTTATGGAACACCTTGCCCCATACCTCATAAGTTTTCTTTAATTATTTTGTTGTTCAGTCGTTCAGTCGTGTCCGACTCTTCGTGACCCCATGGACCAGAGCACGCCAGGCACGCCTATCCTTCACTGCCTCCCGCAGTTTGGCCAAACTCATCTTAGTAGCTTCGAGAACACTGTCCAACCATCTCATCCTCTGTCGTCCCCTTCTCCTTGTGCCCTCCATCTTTCCCAACATCAGGGTCTTTTCTAGGGAGTCTTCTCTTCTCATGAGGTGGCCAAAGTACTGGAGCCTCAACTTCAGGATCTGTCCTTCTAGTGAGCACTCAGGGCTGATTTCTTTGAGAATGGATAGGTTTGATCTTCTTGCAGTCCATGGGACTCTCAAGAGTCTCCTCCAGCACCATAATTCAAAAGCATCAATTATTTAATTGTTAGCTTTAATTATTAGCTATTGTTTTATTCCATTAGGCTTTTGTTGCCTATGACAAATGATGTTTCGATGCTTTAATTGCTGTTCTTTGGTTGCATTCTTTCATATTGTTGCTTTTCGTGAAATTGTAATTGTAAATGGTGCCGGGTGGTGCTTCCCCCACCCACCACCCACCCCCGAAGGGTGAGGACATAAGCATTTGAACAAATAAATAAAAATCTCAGGAGTGCCGAATGTGAGTAAATGGAATACATGCGCAGCCACTGTCATGTTCCTCATACAACCACACCTTTTTTATCCTCTCGGAAAAGATGACTCAAACGTATGACATTCCTTAAAAGCCTGTAAGCTTTGATACTTCCCAGAGAAGAGGGCTGGAGCATATTTTACCTCATGACACTGCCGATGATCTCATTAAAGCACAAAGTAATCACTTGGAGACATCTGCACTCCTGGGCTCCGGCCTGTGTTTCGCTGTTACTTAATGAGCAGTCAAGTGGTTGATTCTTTTAACAGAGGGCACCGATTAGGCTGCCGTATCGCCTCAAGCTCCTTTCCTTATTCTGGTCTTTTCATTTGAGCCAATTTCTCAGCCCTTGCAACATGCAGAGAGGCAATCTCATACCAAAAGAGGCATTCGCCTCTAAATCTTTCCAGCTGCTTTCAGGGCCCATATAGTATATGAGGTGAGATATTGTGAAATTTCACCACACAGTAAAGAGCAGCCAAAGGGCATATTCTAACCTCTCTCTTCCCTACCCTCTTTCTCTCCCTTACCTACTGCCTCCTATTTGATGAAAGACTTGGTACGCTTTCATCTTCCATATGCCCTGTTGCCCAAACAGAATATCGTGGGGAAGGGGCTTCCAAGCTAGGGTCCACAAGCTTCACTCAAGGTGGTCCATGGCTGTGAAAGGCCACTCTTAAATATTCAAATAGATTAAAGTTGCAATCCTATTGCTTCTGTTATTGCTTATATGTTTATTTATTACACACCTTGCAACACGGCGTGGCACAAATCCGGGATGCCACCTTCTGGGTCTGCACTCCGATGTGAGTCACGTGATCCATGTGAGATTGTGCCCCCCAAAAAAGCACTTTCCCTAAGCATAGCACCCCAAAGCATGCATTTTGGGGCACCACACAAGATCGCTGCCCTGAAAAAGCACGTTTGGAGGGGGAAGCTCTCTTGTGAGGCCCCAAAACATGCATTTATTTGGGCTCCATGCCCAAATAAAATGCAGCCCGAAATTGTGTGAGATCGTGGCTGCCATTTTGGCTGCTGTCGTCTCCTGAGAAAAAAACAGGGTGTCCCATTCCCCCCCAGGGCAGTTGATGGGTCTGTTATTATTGTATTTTATTTTGTATACTAGGGAGTTCACATTGTAATGCAATAAAATACAATATAAGGCATAAAAGAAGCAATAAAAATACAAGACCCTCAGCAATTGGTGGGGGACATGGGAACCTCTGTCATAGGGGACCCCTTTCAAGAGAATTCCTTGCATGGATACCTTGCTTCTGATGCAACAGGCTTGAAGGCGGAAAGAAGGAATTGTTACAGCTCTCGGCTCTGTCTCTGACATGTCAGTATCATTAAAGTCTCCTCAGAGACTTATAATAGCTGTTGTTGTTGTTGTTGTTGTTGTCGTCGTCGTCGTCGTCGTTGTCATCATCTGCCCTTCACCAGAAGGTCTCAGAGCGGATAGCAATAATTTGAAACCCAACATTAAAAACTGTTTAAAACAAATTACGGCCGGCCCCAGAGGTGGAGAAGATATCATCCTAGCCTGCTGTGTATAAAAGACCCCCCTGTTTTAGTGGATGGTCTTTTATTGTTGCCTTCCCACTCCATACTTTGTATATTAATCTAGTTTTACTTACGAATTCTACCTTGCATTGATATGTCAAATGGATCACTACAACCAGGTGACTACACAAAAGTAATCTTCAGATTGAAAAAATGGTTATCACATGAGTAAGCTCTAAGTCTAAGGCTCCAAGTCCTCGCATTTTTCCAAGACCGCAGTCCGCAGTTATCAACCTAATTAGTGGAGGCATTTTGGCATGAAGGATCTTAACTGCCGTTGACTTTACAAACATTTTAAATTGCCTTTCCTAAGCTTAGAATTAAGCACTTAACAAGGTTGGGATGAAATATATGGCAGGTTAATTCAACTGGAACTTGCTCATTTTTTATCAATATGTGGCTGTCAGTTGTCTCACAGGAGATTAATTGTTGAAGTGGTTTTTAATATATTTATGCACATACATACACACTCCTAAAAATATGCATTAAATAAGAAGATTGCATCTTTCTTTGGCTGCAATCCTAACTATGGAACTAGGAAATAGTTTCACTAAGATTAGTAGGGCTTGAACCAGCTTTATTAAGCTGGAAGTTAACAAGTTTGGTAGCATTTCTACTTTTCACGGAACATGTGTAGAGTGGCTCTTTCAAGACCATGTTGCTTATAGGTTTTAATGATGAGGTGTAGCCTCCAAGTATTAATTGGGTGCTTTAAAAAAATGGATCTACAATATTTATTATTTATTGAATTTATACCCTGCCCATCCTACCAAATTTTGATACATACAAAAATGCAAATCACCTCCAATTTGATTTATATAGATTAGGGATGATGGGGGTGAATTTACTAGATCCACCCTTTCCAAAAGAACATAGAAACTGAAACAGAACTCGACTACATTAGTAAAGAAACAGTGACTTGAATGTGCTATAAACATGCAACACCAGATGGTGCCAGAGAGCAGGAAATTTTAAAACCCGGTTTTCCATACAGATTTTTTCCTTTGTTAAAACAATCTGACTTATTTATAGAGTGTAAACAGCACCAAAAGGACCTCCCTGGCGTGCAAGCCTGGGCAGTGTATATGGAAGTCCTGGGCTGCCCAGTTGACAAGGCTCCCATCTCAGCCTTGCTAATGTGATCCAAAGGAAAGCACAGCAATATGTTTGGCACCAGCCTGGCTGCAGGAGATGCCAGAAAGATGTGTACAAGGTGCTGTCCAACCGTTTTAGGTTTGGATTTGTGCAGGGTTTACTCCTTAGCCTTTTTTTCTCTCCTGGAGATATTCCACAAGGCAGTGGAGGTTAGGATCAGAGTTTTCCTAAAAACCAGATGTGCTATTTTCCCAAATTGATGAGCCCTCATTTCTGCCTCTTATTTCCCTCTACAGCATGTGATGAAACCTCCATCTTGATCATTAGACCCATGATTTGTCTCATCCACTCAATGTGCCGGAGCCTGTCTTCACATGCATGGGAAGTCACTAACTCACCAAGGCTTTACAAAATAAAAAAATAAAAAAATTCCTTCCAGTAGCACCTTAGAGACCAACTAAGTTTGTTCTTGGTATGAGCTTTTGTGTACATGCAACCCATCAGCTACCCTCACCTGGTTTAGCCAGCAAGTAGAAATCATTCCCGGCATGTGGATGCATGGAGTGGTAGGGGATGGGTAGAACCTCTGGTGGGGTAGTTTTCCTACTTTTTCCACTTTTGGTCCCCACCTCTCACCTGCGGCTCATAGAACCTGTCGGCATGTAACTCACCCTAATAATATGTACAAAAACACATCCCTTGTGGAAATTGTGCAGAAATGCACATATTACTGAAAATAATGCATCAGCGGTTTTGCAAACAACAACAACAACCAAATATGTATAAGAGGAAAAATTGCATACAGAGATGTGTATATTAGGGGAAATTTGCACTAAAATGCTGATGAATTCTTACGAGGACTTTAAAAATGCATGGGAATCTAGAGAAGTAAACATTGGGGAAATGAGAAAGAGGAGAAACTGAAATTGACATGTTCACCCACCCCTTGTGCAAGCCAACGGTAGGGAACCTCCTACACATTCCTACAGGGTTCATACCAGAGGTGGATTTAGGGCACTGTGTGCTGAGCCAAGGGGAGCATTGCAGGGTGTCACAACTGTGATGTAGTAGTGCACACACAGAATGGGAAGCCAGAGGATGGGGCACCAAATTTTGACCTCACACAGGGCACCTCTGAAAACCGAAATACCAAAGTCTGCCCTTGTTCACACCTAACAGCCTTCAGAAAAGACCAGAGGTGGTGAATCCACAGGCTGCATCTATCCTCCCAAGAATTTTTGTGCCCCCAATATTTCCCCCAATTTACTTTTTTCGAACAAGGCTTTAAAAATAATATTAAAGTTGGCTGCTCCTCTGGGCCCCCTTCTGTGATGTCATGTTGCCAGAAAGTTTGTTGTGGCTCCCCCACCCCGAGATTCTTCCAATGACTTGAATTCAGATCTCACATTTTTTCATTAAGGGGGAAAAATGGCACAGTACTTAACCCTTTCCTTATTACTCCGTGCATTGCGCTTGGAGTCAAATGTTCCATCCCGGTAAGGTGTCAGTTCCATGGCTCTCATTATGGGTAATTCACCCTTCCTCCCCCGCCTCACAAGCACTAAAGCAAGGCTGCCTCCTCTGCCTCACACCTTAAATCTTTTTGCTTTGCCTCAATGATTCCCAGTGAGTTCATTTCCGCAACGGACTTTGCCCCATTAATGTCCAACTTCTGGTGCCAAGCAATTAATCAGAATGGGTTGGGGGTGTGTGTGGAAGTCTTAAATGGAGAAAGAGTTGGTTTTTCTGTTTGAGATCTCTCTCTGTTTTATTGCTCCAAATCTCTCCCTGCTCAAGCTCCCCTGACCTCATCAATCTCCACATAAAACATCTCTTCAAAGAAATGCTTTTGCTAAAAGAGTCAGATCTCTTCAGCTGGGGATGTTGCCCCTTGCTGGTTATATAACATTTGCAAAGAATTGTTTTCTTTGTATATTAAGAGGAGGACGGCAAGCTGCTTTAGAGCAAGTCAGGCCATTGGTCCATCTAGCTCAGTATTGTCTACACTGAGATCCAGCGCCGAGGGCCTTCTGGCGGTTCCCTCACTGCGAGAAGCAAAGCTACAGGGAACCAGGCAGAGGGCCTTCTTGGTAGTGGCGCCCGCCGTGTGGAACGCTCTCCCATCAGAGGTCAAGGAGATAAACAACTACCTGACATTCAGAAAATACCTGTAGGCAGCCCTGTTTAGGGAAGTTTTTAATCTGTGATATTTTAATGTATTTTAATATTTGTTGGAAGCCACCCAGAGTGGCTGGGGAGACCCAGCCAGAGGGGCGGGGTACTACTACTACTACTACTACTACTACTACTACTAAATTATTATTATTATTATTATTATTATTATTATTATTATTATTATTATTATTATTACACTGACCGGCAGTAGCTCTACAGGATCATGGGGAAGACCTCTTTCCCAGTGCTACCTGGAGATGCCAGGGATTGAACCTGGGACTTTTTGCATGTTAAGCATGTGATCTGCTCCTGAGCTACTGTCCTTCCCAAGGGAACAGGGCAGTAATTGTGTTTTTAAGCCTGGAGGGCAAAAATATCCATAACACCAACTATTTTCCTTCTCTGAAGAAGATGCTACTGCTACACACCCTCTAACACTTCTCCAATGAAAATAGGGGTGCCTTGTTCCATAATAATACAAGGTGTGACCAGAAAGTTTGGTGAATGGTCACAGAAATCGGACAGCGAGAAATATTTGAACATACATACCTTGCAGGCCTTCAAAAGAGGCCCCTTCTGATACAATGCACCGTTGACAACATTCATAGAACTGTTGGAAACTTCTGGAGAAGTCCTCTTTTCGTACTGCTTTCAGTTCCCTCGTCATGATGAACTCTGTCGACATTTGCTGCCGTTCTGCTCTTTGATGGTCTGCCAGACTGTGGGTCATCTTCGACGGTTTGCCACCCTTCATGAAAATGCTTAAACCACTCATACACTGTCTTTCGAGTTCCAACTTCATCTCTGTACACAATTATGAGCATTTTGTTGGTTTCCGATGCCGATTGTTTATTTCTCACTGTCCATTTTCTGTGACCATTCACTGAACTTTCCGGTCACACCTTGTAATAATGATAAAAGTGAAAAATTTATTTATACCCCACCCATCTGACTGGGTTGCCCCAGCCACTCTGGGAAGCTTCCAACATATATAAAAACATACTAAAACATTAAACATTTTTTTTAAAAAACTTGGAACAAGTCTGCCTTCAGATGTCTTATAAAGGTTGTATCTCCTTATCTCCTTGGCTCGGAGGTGGCATAACTCCATACCCTCCAACATTTCTCCAATGAAATTGGGGACGTCCTGAGGAAAAGCGGGATCAGATTTTGGTAAATCTGGGACTGTCCCTGGAAAATAGGGACGCTTGGAGGGTCTGCTGCTACTTCCATTCTTGTCGCTGGAAATGGTTAATGGCTCTATTACTTCTGCAAATAACCAGCTCTTGGACAGGGACAGGAAAATGCCTCCTCAGCCAGAACAAATTATTTAATTAATCCTAATTCAATTTCAATCAATGGACATTTTAATCTCTTTACAATGTTGAAATTGTTTTACGAAAGGAAATCTCTTTAATTCATTGCGTCTCTCCCCCCCCCCCCACCCCCACCCCATTCTTCTGGCATATGTGGTTTCCTTCACCTTGTTTTATCCCCACAACAAACCTGTGAAGTAAAATAGGATGTAAGGTGGTGACTGGCCCAAGGCCACCCGCGTTTGGGACTTGCTACAGATTTGAACCTGCCCTCAGCCCAAATTTGGCAGTCTATCCACCAACTAATCCCATTTATTGCTCATTAAAATGAAATGTCAGCTGTTAAAGGGAAAGGGTGCATATTAAGGACAGCAGGACCGGTTCTACCATTTTACAAATAGGACAACTGTCCCGGAGCAGAAGACTTCAGGTAGAGAAAAGTGACAGCAATTGCAGAGAACTCATATTTCGAGTTGTAAACATCACCATAATATTAATCTTGCCCTCAAATTCTATGTGGCTTGGGGCAGCAGTGGTGCTAAAGTGTGGCATTACTAAGCCAGGTTACAATTTTCAGTAGCAGTGGTGGACCTACATTTTGGGGGTCCTGAAGCTTGAACTATCATGGGGGCCCCTTCACAACCAGCTACGAGGTCTGGGCAACCGCTGTTCCCTTCTACAATTGGACTGTTTGCAACAGCCTTTACAACACCTGTGCTGCTGACTCTCAATCTTTGGGATTGTTTAAATATTTACAACAACAAAAATGAAAGCATTTAAAACAAAAAATCAATCAATTTGGATTAATTTGTTTGTGGGAGGGGCTAGGAGTAGGGAGGGGTTATTGGTTTGGGGGGGGTGTTGTTCTTGTTTTTATTATGTATTTTGTGTTTTTACCTTACATTTTTATGTTGCGAACCGCCCTGAGATTTGCGGATGAAGGGTGGTATACAAATTTAATTGATGATTATGATGGTGATGATGACTAAAAGCCACAGGTAAGCGCAGTCCTTCTTGGATCTGCCTAACCCTCTTGCAAAGTTTGTCCAAGTTGCTGGCTGAGGTGGGCTGCAACCCTTTTGAAGGCCTCACACAAGATCCTTTTTGCACCCACAACCCACTTGAACACAATAATTTTGACCGACATCAACAGGCTTCAGGCTTGTTGCAATCACTCCTGTGTTTTACATGAAGGAAAGTGATGTTCAGCATTGTAACTGATCTGATATCTGTCTTCTTTTCCCCTTTGGGGAATGCTAACAACTGCAAATATTTTTTGTAAGTGTCGAGATTACAGCTCCTCTAAAATGCAGCCCCTCAACCTGCTATGGAAAAACCACACATTTGGGTAGACTTTTTTTATTTATTTAACATTAACTGTTGCTGTTGACAGTTCCTAGCTTCCCAGCCTACCTCCTAGTCTTTAGCCTTAAGGGTGGTGTAACATTCTTTTCACGCTTCACTATTAAACATCAGCTTCCTCGCAAATTACAGCACCACGGTTGACAACTTGGTGTTTTATTCTCCATCAGCCGTTGACACCTACATTTTCACAGTCTCACTCATCTTTATCTCAGTAACACCATATTTGTGTGTGACATATTTAGTCCTTCGGAAGAAACTTTGGAGGGGAAAATGCTTCTTGAACAGAAAGGCCTAACTACTCTTCTCCTCTGTAACGAGGCAAGATACCCATATCTGAAGCTCGTTCAGCTGTCCCTATTTTCCAGGGACAGCCTCAAATTTACAGAAGCCACCCTGGTTTCTGATTTGATCCCAGAATGTTCCGGTTTTCCTTAGGAAGTCCCTAATTTCACTGAAGAAATGTTGGAGGCTATGGAGTAATGCAACTCCCGAACCAAGGAGATAAGTAATTGTACAACCTTTAGAAGACGTCTGAAGGCACCCTGTATAGGGAAGTTTTTTAATGTTTAATGTTTTTACATATGTTGGAAGTCATCCAGAGTGGCTGGGCCAACCCAGTCAGATAGGCGGGGTTTAAATAATAAAACTGTTATTGTTATTGTTATTATTGTTATTGTTATTATTATTGAATAGGATGTCCCTATTTTTATCAGGAAAATGTTGGAGGGTATGTCATGAGTCCCCCTAAATAATTATGGGAGCTGTAGTTTGTTCAGGGTGTTTAGTGGTCTTAGGAGACCCCTATTTCTGCCAAGAGTCCCAGAATTCCCTGGAAACAGGATTGATCATTAAACCACTCTGGAAGTCAAACCACTTCCCTGCTTTTGTCCCCCTGCATGCACCTGGCACCCTCATCAAATCTACTCCAGAGGTTTGGGGAACCCTTAGAAGAGATTTAGGATGTGTTTGGGGGAGGAGAGTGAGAGAGCATTATGCTGTGCAAGCAGAAATCCTTGCGCTGACAGAATGTAAACAGAGTGCTACTTTGAATACAACCTTTTGATAGGACCAATTCCCCTCAAATCATTGCAAATGTTACTGTGACCTTGAGGCCAGTTGTGTGCACTTAAGTTCCGTTGGCAGCGTCAGAGACTTAATGCATGTGTGTTTTTACCAGGTATAGGACTGCAGCATTTAACAGAAACCGAACGAAGTCCATAATGTGAAAATCTCAAAGCATCCCAAATTATTTCTATATAATTTATTATTAAGCTCACATGGTTTGTGCTGAGACGTAGATGAGCTTAAATCCAAGGACTCTGGTTCATTGGAGTTGTAGATTGTGTTTATCATCCAGTTAAAATTCTTTTTCTCTTCTTTTTAAAATTAGGGTTTTTTTGGGGGGGGAGTAATCAAAAGCATTGCATGTATATAAAAGCACAGTATGAAATTACCAAGACACCGAGAATGTAGACTTAAAAGGTATTAGCTGTGGCTCTGTTATTATTTGATGACAGCTGCCAAAAAAATCTTTTTTTATATAATTACAAATGAGATAAGCACAAAGCAATGAAGAGTACATTAAAAATCTGGCAACGCTAAGAAGGCAGGTGTTTCCCATGGCTTCCTATTAAATGGCATGCTACACTTAACGAACCTATGAAAGGTTGTCTGTAGACCAGAAACATATGAAACAACAGAAGACTAAAGCAAAGAAAGACCCGCAGGTATAAAATGGGTAGGGGGAAAAACTGGATCTGCAGCCAACTGTGCTGATATGCAACATAGCTTCTCTTAAATCTCTGAGTGGCTTTGAACAAAATGAGCTGAGCTATTGATTTATGTGCTCCCTGGTTGCTGAGGAGCTAAGAACGCTACTAATTTTATTGCTGGAATACATTCCAAACATTTGTGTTTTGGGGTCCAGATTCCTAGTAAATTGCACAGGATCTCCTTTCTGCATACCCGTGCACAAGTTCTAAGCAAAGCTGGAAATGATGAATCTGGTGCGATGTTGAGCCGCAAAGTCTCAGCTGCCACAAAGAAGAGGCTCGTCCGTAGCATGGGCTGTGGTGTTGCAGGACAATGGCCCAGCTGTCAATGAACTGCTCTGTGTGGTGACCCACAGAAATGCACCTTCTCGGTATCTTCAGCCAAGGACTGACTCTGTCCACACAGGTAGGTAGCCGTGTTGGTCTGCCATAGTCAAAACAAAATAAAATAAAAAATTCCTTCCAGTAGCATGTTTGGGACCAACTAAGTTTGTTCTTGGTATGAGCTTTCGTGTGCATGCACACTTCTTCAGATACACTGAGACGGAAGTCACCAAACCCTTAAATACAGTGAGGGAGTGGGGAGGGGTATTACTCAGAAGGGTGGTGGGAATGGGTGATCAGCTGATAGGTGTGGAAAAGCTGTTGACGACTCTTAACGGCTGCAATTGGTCTTACAGGGAAAGGCAAAGGGTGAGATGGCTAAAGATAGCTTTGTCATGTATAATGAGATAAGAATCCAATGTCTTTGTTCAGACCAGGTCTCTCCATGGTTTTAAGTTTGGTAATAAGTTGCAATTCAGCAACTTCTCTTTCCAGTCTATTTCTGAAATTCCTTTGTATTAAGACAGCTACTTTGAGATCTTTTATAGAATGTCCTGGGAGATTGAAGTGTTCTCCTACTGGTTTCTCTGTCTTGTGATTCCTGATATCAGATTTATGTCCATTTATTCTTTGGCGTAGGGTTTGGCCTGTTTGTCCAATATAGAGAGCTGAAGGGCACTGTTGGCATTTGATTGCATACACAATGTTGGAAGATGAGCATTTAAATAGTCCTGAGATGGTATGTTTGATGTTGTTGGGACCAGTAATGGTGTTGTCCGGGTTTATGTGGCAGCAAAGTTGGCATCTGGGTTTATTGCAGGCTCTGGTGCCAGTGTCCATGCTGAGTCCTGTTGTAGCTTGGCTATTGAATGCTCCTGGAACTTGAAGAAGTATAAAGAGCTTCGTATTCTACCTTGAGCAACATGTTTGCCGCACCCTTGGTTATTCTTCATTCCCAGCTTGCTCCAACCCTTCGTCCTGGTTTACCCCTTGGTCTTGACTCTATCTTTGGTTCTGGCTTCTGGCTTGCTCCACAGCTTCATCTGTTGGCTTGTCTTTGTGTCCTCACTTGCTCTTTGGTCCTGACTATGGGCTGGTTCTCATCTCCTGACTTGCCCTGGAAATACCCCAAATAAGAGTTGATTTTCCTTTCCTTTCTGCCCCCCTGGGAATGGCAGCAGTGTGGTTAGAATAGTGTTGCCGTATTTCAAAAAGTGAAAATCCAGACACAAAAGTTGAACAGATACACCAGGGTTTCCCAGACATTTTAGCCACTTATTGAAATTTCCAAAAAGACCCTACTTAGAGCAGTGCTTTACCTATCCGCATGACAGCCCTCTGTTTTATCAATATCAGGAGTGGGGAGCCTCAGATCTGGGAGATTAATATGGCCCTCCAGGCCTATATGTCCACCTTTAGAAAATTCCCCTAAGCCACATCCTTCACCAGCATCACTAACAGAGGACCTATATTTGCATAAAAGCATAGAATCGTAGAATTGTAGAGCTGGAAGGGACCCCAAGAGTCATTGGTCCAGCCCTTTGCAAAGCAGGAATCCCAACTAAAGCATCCATGACAGATGGCCACCCAACCGCTGCTTAAAAACTTGCAGGGAAGGAGAGTCCACAACCTCCTGAGGGAGACTGTTCCACTGCCAAACAGATCTTCCTGATGTTTAGTTGGAATCTCCTTTCTTGTAACCTGAAGCCATTGGTTCATGTCCTACCCTCTTAAGCAGAAGAAAACAAGCTTGCTCCATCTTCCATGTGACAGCCCTTCAGGTATTTGAAAATGGCTACCATATCTCCAGTGGCGGAGTAAGGCTCCACGGTACCCGGGGCGGCAAAGGAAACGCCCCGGGGGCGAGGCGTCGTGACATCACATTGTGACGTCATGACGCTCCGCCCCCAGGGCGAGGTGACCGGCAGCGTGGGGAATGGTGGGAGGGGCTGCCTCTTGTCACCCCCACGTGCCGCCATTCGCTCCGTTGCCCCAGGAGCAGCAGCACCCCACACACCGTGCACTGCTGCTCCCGGGGGGATGGAGCGAGTGGCGGCGCGTGGGGGTGACAAGCGACGGCCCCTCCTGCCACTCCCCACGCTGCCGGTCACCCCGGGAGCAGCAGCGCTGCACGGACGGGGTGCTCGCTCGGCCGTGCGCTGTTGCTCCTTGGGTGACGGAGGGAGCGGCAGTGCTTGGGAATGGCGGGAGGGGCTGCCGCTTGTCACCCCCACGTGCCGCCGCTCGCTCCGTCGCCCTGGGAGCAACAGCGCACGGCCGAGGGAGCACCCCGTCCGTGTAGCGCTGCTGCTCCCAGGGTGACCGCCGTTGCGTGGGGAGTAGCGGGAGGGGCGCCGCTTGTCGCCCCCACCCGTCGCTTGTCGCCCCTGTCGCCCAGGGGCGTACCGCCCCCACCGCACCCCCCTAGCGACGCCCCTGCATATCTCCTCTGTCTCCTCTTTTCCTTGCTAAACATACCCAGCTCCTTCCACCATTCCCCATGCAGCTTGGTTTCCAGATCCTTGAACATCTTGGTTGCCTCCTCTGCACATGTTCCAGCTTGTCAATATCATTCTTAAATTGTGGTGTGAACACAGTATTCCAGATGTGATCTGACCAAGGCAGAATGGAGTGGTACTATTAAAAGTAAAGGGACCCCTGACCATTAGGTCCAGTTGCGGATGACTCTGGGGTTGCGGCGTTCATCTCGCTTTATTGGCTGAGGGAGCCAGCATACAGCTTCCGGGTCATGTGGCCAGCATGACTAAGCCGCTTCTGGCGAACCAGAACAGCACACGGAAATACCATTTTCCTTCCCGCCAGAGTGGTACCTATTTATCTACTTGCACTTTGACGTGCTTTTGAACTGCTAGGTTGGCAGGAAGTGGTACTATTACTTGATGCTATTATTTAGTATTTGTTTTTATTAACAAGGTTTATATAGCACTTAATTTTTTAAAAAATCTTTTTTTGTATTATGAATATAACATATTGATAAGAAAATACAAATAAAATCAAACATAAAAACTAGTAGACATAATAAAACACACAATAAAATTGCAGGCTTGCCTGAACAAAGAAATGTATGTAGCAGCCAAAGAAATTACTGTAACAATCACTAGAACAAAAGCAACCACCTAGAATCAATAAGCAGGGAGTTCCAGAGAGTAATACCTAGGAGGGGTGATTTGTACACTGCCATCTTGAAAAAGACTCATTCACCAGTCTGAGGGTGTGGGGGGGGGGGAGAGAGAAGAAAAGCTGCTAATATAATGAATTTGCATTACACAAATCTGACAATCTTTCCTATGCGGCCACATACTCTACATTGTTGAAAAACAAAAAAACATGATTTAGCCAATTTGCATGACCAGAGCCCTTGGTTTCAAGTTGTCTCCAACAGCTGAATTTGTAGCGCTGTAGGGGGAATAGCTTTGCTCTGCATGCCTGACTCAGCTATGGAAAATCCTTCAATTGCAGGCATGCTTCCTTCTTTACATACTATATCTTTTCAATCTGACCCGAAGCATGAACACTGGCCCACATTCTTCCCTTAGAATAGGCAACCGGCCAACAACTGTTTTGGAAATATCCAGGTTTGGAAAACAAGCAGGGGAAAAGTGCCCACTCATTTCCCCCTTCCCGGGCTTCTTGTGCCTCCGCTTATCAGCAGATTCATTTCTATCCCTTCAGGAGATGATGGCTTTGAATCGGAGAGAAGCAACAGAAAAAGAAAACACACACACACACACAGCCGTGGGAAACCTGTTCGGTCATTTGGTACATCCATGGGTATCGAATGTGGGGAGGGTGGGTCTCTGTACAATGTGCCCAGCTAGCTCTGCCCTGAGATGCCCCCAGGTGTGCCAACCCTGCCTCCCCCTCCACACACAACTGATGTGTGTAGGGGGCACCTACACAGGGAGGTGAACCCCGGTTGCACCCACAGAAACAGCCCTCTGCACTGTGATGGGCAAGTCGGTCCATTTCATTTCACAGAACGGTTTAGCAGCCAATCTCTCTTCCCGGGGAACTCTGTGAATTGTGACTCTGTGAGCAGAATGACAGTTCCCAGAATTCTGCGGGGAAGCCAAGACTGTTTAAAGTGATAGGATACTGCTTTAAATATATAGTGCAGGGCCTGCAAGACGGAGCTCTTCCACCTAGCCTTTGGGTTGGTTTCAGTTTAATCCTGATGTTTCATTCTTTTGGTGTGGTTGGTGAGCTACTTAAAAATGAGGCTGCAGTCTAGATTAAATTTTAAATTGTATTTTAATCTGTATTTTAATGTATTGTTTTATGTTTTCGTTGTGATTTTATTGGTTTGGCGGGGAAAGGCGGGGAAAGGCGGGGTATAAATAAAAAATATTATTATTATTATTATTATTATTATTATTATTATTATTATACAAGTAAACTGCTTAGAAGTCACATTGGCAATTAAACAGTAGATAATAAGAACAAAAACAACGCATTCTCTCATCAGTCAGGGGAACAATGCTGTCTAGAACTGTTTTAAATACACACATAACATGCAATGTTTTGCAGGCGGCTTGGTGCGTATTTAAAATTTAAGACCAAGTAGGTTGTTAACATTCTGGATTATTTTTTTTAAAAAAGGGGTGGAAATCAAAGACTTAGAAGAAGTATAATAGGATAATCAAAGGTGATGAATTCTTATGCAGCATACCCCCCCTTATGCAACCCCCCCCCCGGGAAATCCATTAGAAATACATTTGTATTCATTAGAAAAATGAATGCATAATCAGTCATGTATCATATTGCAGCTGTAAAAATGGTCATTAAGGAGGCAAATTCACTTGAGGCTCCTTGGGAGCAGAATGCATGGTTGGAACACCATTTAGCACATACGGAGTTGGAGAAGATCAGACGTGCAGCGTTTATTTTATTTTTATTTCGGAAAACGTATAACCTGGATTTCCACCGAAAACACAGTCGTCAGGACGGTTTACAGTGGTGGAAGAGGTGAATGTATACACGAATAACAAGAGACAGAGACACAAATGCAACAAATAAAATAACCTTAAGGCGGTTCAGCAGCCACTAAAAACGTCAACCTGACAAGTAAAACGTCTGCCTATTTTTTAAAAAAATAAAAAAGGCTAGGCAGCAGAAAGCAAAAATAAGAACTTGATAACCAAAGGGGAGCCTTGCTGGATCAGGCCCGATGCCCATCTAGTTCAGCACCCTGTTCTCACATTGGCCAACTAGATGCCTATGAGAATATATATACCGTATATACCCGAGTATAAGCCGACCCGAATATAAACCGAGGCACCTAATTTTCCTACAAAAACCTGGGAAAGCTTATTGACTCGAGTATAAGCCGGTTCACCTTTGCCGCTGTGGAGGAGGAGGAGGAGGAACGAGCAGCCCGAAAGCAGCCCTTTGGGCTGCTCCTTCCTCTTCTTCCTTTGCCAAGTTTGCATTTATGCAAGCAGTTCAGGAATGGAACAAACTGCCTGGGGAGAGTAAAGAACCGCCGTTCTTGTACACTTAAGGAGTGGTTGACTGGGGAGAGCGGGTGGGGGCACGAGCGGAGAGAAAGGGCTTCTTTCTCGCCACCCCCACCGCGTGCCTCACTCGAGAATAAGCCAAGGGCAGCTTTTTCAGCACAAAAAATGTGCTGAAAAACTAGGCTTATACTCAAGTGTGTGTGTGTGTGTGTGTGTGTATAAAATATAAATTGAGTACATGGATATTTTATGAAAGACATAATGGTGAAAATATGGAAATGGCTATCTAGAAGGTTGTAACTACTGGAATAGCATTTGTAAAATGATAAATTGAATAAGGAAGGTCCAAACTGTGCAAATTATGAATGACTGCAAAAATAACAGAAGAAGGAAGTGGGGAAGCCTTTTTTCTTCTTCTCCTTTTCTTCTTTTTTCTTTTCCCCCCTTCCCCCTTTTTCCTTTCCCCTTTTTTTAAAGTAACAAATAGTTCAGAAACCATCTGTATATAATTATGAAAAATAAGATGTAATAATCAGATGTGTGAATAATATGTCTATGTGCAAATCCTGTAAAAATCATTGCAAAAAAGAAAAAAGAGAGAGAATCTTGATGGCAACAATGCATTCCCCACTGGTGATTCCTAGCAACTGGCATTTGTACTGCCTCTGACTGCAGAAGCAGAACAGAGCCATCATGGCTTGTGGTCTTTGATAGCCTTATCCGCCATGAATTTGTCTATAATACTCTTTTAAAGCTATCTGAGTTGGTGGCTACCACTGCTTCTTGTGGGGGCGAGTCCCACTATGTGCTGCATGAAGAAGCACTTCCTGTGATCTCATAGAATCATAGAATTGTAGGACCATCTAGTCCAACCGCTTGCAATGCAGGAAACTCGACTAAAGCATCCATGAGAGATGGCCGTCCTTCCTGGTCCCGAATCTTCCAACGTTCATCCTCATCGGGTGTCCACAAGCTTTAGGGTTACAAGAAACGCTTGCTGCACTTTTCTCCAAGAGAAAACCTTGGTCTAATCCAGCACAACCCTTCTCAAATTCTCACTGCAGTTTCTTGCTTCGACTCCTGTTTCTTAAACCGACCTGCGGGATTGGGCTGCATTGCTTATAAATGGTTTGCAAATACATGGAGAATTGGTTTTATGCGCTTTTAATCTCTCCTCGAAATGAATATGAATTTGAACTCTAATTTGACACAATAACCTTTGTTAATACGTAACATGAATCAGGATCAGCGCAGTTCATAAATTTTGGGCCATTCTCTTTATTAAATACGCGCGGCGAGACGTATTTCACTGGAAGCCGCGAACACAAATTTTGCCCATATGGTTCTGAAAATCAAAATTATCTCCTTGTTTGTATGACTTACTGCCTGCTCCAAATCAATTTAAACTTAAACCAATAAGCATGAGTAAGTGATAGCTGCGCTGAATAAATAGAGAGGTAGCAAACCCTCTAATTCGAAAGTGTTTAGCTTTGGAGCACAAGAAGTTAAACACTTTCTTGCAACACGTTGTAAACATGTCAGTGTGTTTAACATTTTTAATGTGCTCTGGTCCCTGGCCTGCGCGTTTAAAAATGAAACGGGTTATGTTGTTTAACTAGCAAATGGATGTATGTGCTCATTCCTAGTAACACTTTTTAAACACTTTGGGATGCTTAAAATTATGACGTGCTTAAGATTTGAACACATTGCCTTTTCTACACTCTTAATCCAATGAATGGTTGATGCATTTATTCTGACCAGCACTGTGCGGCCAGTGCCTGACAGGTTTAGTTAGTTAGATCAGTTGGCTGAATTTAGGAATTCCCACCTCCCCCCCCAAAAAAAAATAATAATTCCAAAATGTCTTACAAGAAGAATATAGCAATAAAAATACATATATTAAAAGGTACAAATATCCAGTCATTGGTGGTGTCCAAATGCTGTGGGGCAAGCATGGGGGGAGGGGAGCGGACATCTTTGCCTAGCACCAAAATGATGAGAAAGTTGCTGCCAGCTGGACCGCCCTGGGGAGAGCATGGGGAACTGCTACAGAAAAGGCCCTGTTCTCTTGCTGTCACTCTCCAGATCTTCGTCATCGGTGGCCTCAGATTACGATCTATGGGGCCAAGCAGGCTCACGTGGGAAAAGGCAGTCCTTTGATGCATCCAGCCAATAGCCATGCTTTCACTTCAAAACTACTTGTCACTACTGGTTGTTGTTGTTGTTGTTGGTATCTGTCTGTCTCAAGAGAGCCAGTGTGGTGTAGTGGTTAAGAGCAGTAGACTCGTAATCTGGGGAACCGGGTTCGCGTCTCCGCTCCTCCACATGCAGCTGCTGGTTGACCTTGGGCTAGTCACACTTCTCTGAAGTCTCTCAGCCCCACTCACCTCACAGAGTGTTTGTTGTGGGGGAGGAAGGGAAAGGAGAATGTTAGCCGCTCCTTCAGGTAGTGATAAAGCGGGATATCAAATCCAAACTCTTCTTCTTCTTCTTCTTCTTCTTGAGACAATGTAGTGGTGTGCTTCCAGGGGAGAAGTCAAACTGAAGTGACATCCCCAGGGCAAAGGCCTGGGCAGTGTTTGGAGGTCCTGGGCTGCCAAGATGGCAAGAACCTCCCTCTCAACCTTTCTGATGTGGTCCAAAGGAGAGCTTATGGCATGAGCTTGACGCAGGAGTTGCTGGAAGGAGGCGTACAAGGAACCACCCAACCATCTTAGGGACTCCAATCTGGATTTGTGTAGGGTTTACTGTTTGACTTTCTCCCCCCCCCCCCCAAGAAAGATATCCCAGAACACAGGGGAGGTTTAGGATCAGAGTTTTCCTTCTCCTAGATGGGCTACCTTCCCAGATAGATGAGCCCCATCTACTGGTATATTATACAATACAGGATAAATATGCAGCTGCTTCTCCGACCTTACAGGAAAAATATAAATAAGTATAAAGCAAGCAATAAAATAAACCACAGAAACTGGAACATTGCAGCAGCTGGGGGTGAGTAGAGAGAAATAAATATGGGGGGGACTGCATAAAATGTCTAGAAAAAAATGAAATGCATATGCAATCATATATGTATATACAGTGGTACCTCGCAAGACGAATGCCTCGCTAGACGAAAGGCATTCGCTAACGAAAGGGTGACTCGCAAGACGAAGTTTCCTATGGCCGTGACTCGCAAAACGAAAGTGTTTTGCAGTTGTTGTTTTTTTTTCTTCAAACCGCGATTCCACCGACGAAATTTCCGCTATACGACAACACTTGCAGAACGAATTAATTTCGTCTTGCGAGGCACCACTGTATATGAAGTGTCATGCAGATTTTTTAAAAAAAAAAAAAAAACACAAAACAAAACAACAACCAAAAACATGCAGATTGATGCAGAATCAGGATGGAATGGATTTATGAGTGAGCCTATAGGCCTGGGTCTGGTCCATGATCAGATATGTAACCTCCTGAAAACACCATGTATGTGGTTTTATGTTCCAAGGTGGAAGAAATTCAGTATATCAGTATAACTTATTATTCTTATCCTCTGCCTTAGGCAGCAATCCAAACCAAATCCACTCTTACTTATGCCTTGGCTACTACTATCTCACTTTTGTTAGGCTTCCCTTAAGGGATGTTTGAAAGCCACAAACAAAGCAGAAAAGAGGGAAATCAGAGACAGCAATGTTTCTGAATGCCATTTGCCAGAAACCACAGGAAGGGAGAGTTCTCTCTTATACAAGGCTGCCATACATCTGGATTTCCCCGGACATTACCGGGATTTCAAAGGGAGGAATTTCCAAAAGGTGGAGCTTTGTCCTGGATCTTAACCAAGTCAATCGAAAAATCAAGCGTTTTGGTTTTTTTGCCGTTTTTTGGGGTCCTCCTAAAAATAAGCTCAAAAACTTTTGGGGTGTCCTGGTTTTCACTTTTTGAAATATGGCAACCCTACCTTAGGTCCCGCTTTTGGGTTTTCCACAGGTATCTGGTTGGCCACTGTGACAACTGGATGCTGGACTAGATAGGTCATTGGCCTGATCCAGTTCTTTAGATTCAACAGCCCATCTGGTCAACTTCTGTACATGGAAGGGTGGGGCGGGGGAGTCCTTGCTTTTCACGCAAATGTCATGGGACAACCTTGGATAGACCAAGTCTTGGCATAAGGCAGTTTCCTATAGTCAACAGGTTAAAAGTACTCTGGTATTCATCCTAAGACTCCAGGAAAAAAATGTGCCAGCGGAGGCCTTCCACCATATAAGTACACACGCCTCTTGCTGCAGGAATGTGGGGCGGGGAGGGGGGGCATTCTAAGATTTGCCAGCTTCGGATTTAGGAACAGACATGTAAAAGCTAAATGCTGGAGTTGTTAAATTTCTGAATGCCAGCTGCATTTTTATTGGCACTCTGCAACTTCAAAGTCTTTTGCCTTAATGCCTAAACAAGCAAGTTGCTCTGAAATGCCTCTACTATACTGGCTTGCAATCTTTTATTTTTTTAAGACTGATCTTATTGGCAAGTTTGCCAGTTTCCTATACAGCTTAAAGCCCCATTTTTTTTTTCTTTTAAGGAAGCAGGGAATTAAGAGGAATAACTCCCCATTTTGCCAGCTGTCGTATTGCAACCTATTGTCTTTCTTTTTTTAAATGTGCACCTAAAAATATACAGAGCGAAAACATTCACTGGACTTCATTGAGCTGACTGCAAGGTTTTTGCCCAATTTTAAATATCTGAACATAAAAAAATATATGGTGATCCAATGCCATGCCAATGTTTGGTTAATTAACTGAAACATATAGCTGTCTATATAGGGACCCACGTGGCGCTGTGGGTTAAACCACAGAGCCTAGGGCTTGCTGATCAGAAGGTCGGCGGTTCGAATCCCTGCCACAGGGTGAGCTCCCGTTGCTCGGTCCCAGCTCCTGCCCACCTAGCAGTTCGAAAGCACGTCAAAGTGCAAGTAGATAAATAGGGACCGCTCCAGCGGGAAGGTAAACGGCGTTTCCGTGCGCTGCCCTGGTTTGCCAGAAGCGGCTTAGTCATGCTGGCCACATGACCCGGAAGCTGTCTGTGGACAAACTCCGGCTCCCTCGGCCTATAGAGCGAGATGAGCGCCGCAACCCCAGAGTCGGACACAACTGGACCTGATGGTCAGGGGTCCCTTTACCTTACCTTATAGCTGTCTATGGATTCAACAGTGGTTAACGTACCATAGACTTGGCCAACCTTGAGCTCCTTGGAGAAAAAGGTGATATATAAATGCAGTAAATAAATAAATAGCTGAAAATGAGATGGCGGCATGTTGGTATGTGACTCCATTCATTTCAGGATAGAGGATGAACATGTGCTCTTCCATTGAAAGTATTCAGTTACATTGGCTCACTGTTTCATTTCCAAGCCCAGTCCAAACTTCTTTGTGAACTTTAAGGTCTGCAATGGCTTAGGACCAGGCTATCTGAAGGACTGTCTTCTCCAATATGAATTTTCACATCTTTTAAGACAGGTGTGGGGAGCCCAAGCTCCTCCTGGTGTTGCTGGACTACAACTCCCATCATACCTGGCCACTGGCCACACGGCCTGCAGCTGATGGGAGTTGGAATCCAGAAAGGTCCAGAAGACCATGGCTTCCCCCATTCCTGCATCAAGAGATTCAAGAGAGGCTTCCCTCCTCATCCTACCCGTATCCAAGGTGTGTTTGGTGGGAATGTAAGAGAGAGTTTTCTCAGGGGTGGCTACACCCAGCCTCAGGTGGGGGTTTCGTCAGCTCACACCTATGTACTACAAGCCTAAGTGTGTTTACACAGAAGTAAGGTAAAGGGACCCCTGACCATTAGGTCCAGTTGCGGATGACTCTGGGGTTGCAGCACTCATCTTGCTTTATTGGCCGAGGGAGCCAGCGTACAGCTTCTGGGTCATGTGGCCAGCATGACTAAGCTGCTTGGGGCCAAGGTCCATATGCCTAATTTTAGGCAGCCCTCTCTAAGGGATCAAGCCTGTGTTAAGGGAGTAGGAAAAGTGGAAGGGGGGGTGGACAGAGGAGGAAACACAGAGAAAGGGGGATAGAGGGTGGCTCAGAGAGTGACTAAGCCATGCAATGTTTCAAGCTCCACACATCATTGGCTCCAATGCACTTTCCCCATAGGTCAATGGCCATCCTACCTCAGCAGCTAAGTTTAATGGAACTTACACTCTAGTAAGTGTGTCTGGGAATTAACATTGGAGGCTGTGTAAACCAGGGTCCATAGGCAACCTGCCCAATGCTGCCAGCGAATCTGCATGAATTGCATGTGGTTCATCTGTTTCCATACTTCTCTTTTCCTGGTAAAATTCTGATTATGCTGATAAATAATACAGCACCATCAGCGTGCATGGTACTTTGCAGAGTATAAGAAGAAACTTTATCTACACTAGAGTCGGGAAGCCTCCAAATGTTGCTGGACTCCAGCTCCCATCATCCACAAGCAGTGTGAACAATGGCCAGGGATAATGGTGTTGTAATCCAGCAATGCCTGGAAGCACCATAGGTTCTCCGTTCCTGTCTTAATGCGTGGATAAGTTCATATTTGAGAAGACAATAGTCTGGCCCATCAGCCTCAGCTAGCGTTATAATAGTCATTGGTGATGGGTAACAACATCTTCGGGGGGGGGGGGCGGCACCAGTTCCCCGGCCCTAATTTAGATGTACATTCCCTTGAAATCAATGATAACAACATTTAGTTTGAGGGGGTGATGTACAAAGAAATTCACGCTGCAGTCATTTCTTTTAATGGCTCACCTTGCTTCATTCCCTCACAAATCCAGTTACAGTGGTACCTCAGGTTTCAAACGTAATCCATTCCATAAGACCGTCCGACTTCCAAAACGTCCGAAAACTGAAGCATTTACTTTTGGAAGCATTTACTTACGGAAAACTCAATATGGAAGCCACGTGGCACATTCGACTTCCGAAAAGTGTATGAAAATTGAAGCACTTGCTTTGGGGTTTCCGGCGTTTGATAGCCGAAACATTCGACTTCCGAGACGTTTGAAAAACGAGGTACCACTGAATTAGTTTCAAGTCATAGGTTGGTGGAGGTTGCGATGATAAGAGGGTTCTGCATTCTATGTGATGGAGCATGCTCTGAATAGTGTTTTAAAACTGGACTCCCAGCTCCCATCAACCCCAACCCTTGGCTGTCCTGGCTGAGGCTGATGGGAGTTGGAGTCCAGCAACATCCGTGTTTTTTTTTTTTTTTACACTGATCCAGCAAGACTCTTCTTATGTCCTTTTTTCTTCCTTTTTAAAAGTCACTTAATGGATTTGCAACTGAAACATGCAGACAAATGAGTGGGTAAGATGACACAGTCATATTTACTCACAGTTGGAGCAAAGGAAACAAAAATGGTAGCAAACGGGGTGGGGGCGAGGGGCGAGAAAGAAAGCTACTTAATTTCAAACTGAACACCACAGCTTGGGAGAAAAGAAAAACACATTGAGAAACAATAAGTCAGCAAAAGCAGATTGGGGGAAGCCAGTGGTACCTGGCCAAGTTTCTGAAGAGGAAAAGCTTTGAAGTTGCAGACGGCCAATAAAAATGCAGCTGGCACTCGAAGCTTTAACATCTCCAGTGCCGTGTATCTGTGTGTGTGTGTGTGTGTGTGTGTGTGTGTGTGTAGCGAAACATCACCAAGCTCCAACCCTGGTGTTGTGTTTTGCCCTTAAAATGAACGACATAGGAGGAATCCCTTTAAATGAGTGAAGACTAGGTCTAATGTTTACTAAGTCTAGCACTTTTCCTTGTAGGCCAATGGACCGTTTTGAATAGACGTGTAATTTTCTTTTATGTCCGGAGTATGCCCATTTATGCTTTACTTATGCTTTGTGTTAACTTTCTTTTAAAAAAAAAAAGTATATCATAAATAGCTTCCTTCCTGTTCCTGGTAATTGTTTCATTACGAAACTGTCGAATGACATAACATATAGAATGCATTTACAGACAGTGTCTGCTTTAATGCTGAGAGGAAATTCAGCACATCAAGCATCCTTTCAGACTCATCTCATATAGTCCTTAATGATGCACAGTCATTGGAGCCTATAGGCAAATACAGCATATTTTTCTGTATCCAACTGGCAAAGAGGTATGTCCCATGTTAATGGACCCAGGCCCAGGGAAAGTAGCGACGCCTGCTCTTTCTACTTTCATCTTCATATGTACAAAATTTCAGTGTTCCCTACAGATCTGACAGAACACTTCCTGCTGAAGAAATAAATGTGTCAAATGGTTTCTCGATTTAACGTGATGGATCACAGTGGTTTCTTTGGGACAGATGGGGTTCTATTTCTCATAAACGGCATGCACCCTTCATTACCAGAACGCAAGCTTGTTTCTCCGCGCGCCCCCCCCCCCCATGCCAAATTTGCTCTTACGGAAATTTATTCAGCTGCAGCTTCAGAATGCAAATCTCTTATCTGCGTACTGCCAGAAAAGAAAGAAAGAAAGCCAATCAAGAAACAAGCTCTTAAAACAAGAGAACAAACATTTGTGATGCTGGTGCTGGAAAGAAAAAGAAAAAAATCCCTGTGGGTGACAAGCAAACTTCCCTAGGGGAACATTTCATAGCCAAGGGGGCATCACCCAAAGTGCCCCCCATGGCAACCCTCCAAGCAGGCACATTGTAAAAACAGGAGGAGGCATTCTGTTAAGCACCAAACTCTCAATTTATTTAGTGCTTTTAGCACCATAAATTGGGCCCTTCAAATCACAGAATCATAGAATTAGTAGAATTGGAAGGGTCCAATCTAGTCCAACCCTCTGCAATGCAGGAATATTTTGTCCAACGTGGGGCTCGAACACAGGAGCCAGCTCCTAGGAGTCAAAGTCCCTTCACCACCCCATAAAATATTTTAAGGGCCCCATTTCCCCTCCAAAGTTGATGGGCATTGCCATTGTGATCCATTATGTGGGCGGGCCTACCTGCCTCTCCCCCAATATTTTCTTCAAGTTGGCACCTTGGGCTTGAACCCATGACCCTGAGATTAAGCGTCTCATGCTCTACTGACTGAGCTATCCCAGCCCAGTAAAAGCATACTGCATAATGCTTGCATACTCCTTTACCTGCAGAAGTTTAAAAGCGAAACTAATGAGGACTGATGGGGTACTTGGCTGGAAAGATCAAGGTTGCAAAAGAAGAAGCAATAATCATGTAATATAATGGCATCTAATGATCAGTTAAGCCATGTTTTCAGTGAGAAATAATAAGACCAGGGAGCTTTTCACTAGCCCAGTGCCTGCAGCCTAACACAGTGGAACACATTCAGCCACTGAATGCTTTGGGTACTCTCCACAGAGTAATTCCTTCCAGGGAGCAGAGGAATCAAGAATCAGCTCAGGACAGAAATAACTTAATTATGGCACTGCCAAAAATAGCTCAATTACAAAAGATGGTGGCATACCTATTTGAGATAATGAACTAGTCTACTTAGTCGTGTGAATCCCTTTTACGCAGATTGTATGTTGAAATGTCCGGCCCTGCAGTCCATGAGAATTAAGGGCCTGACTCAAAATGCTCTCCCCACCAGCTCTGTGATATTTGCAGAAAACAGCATCTGTAGCACAGCTGGAGCAGCTGTGTTGGAAAATCAATCATTTTCTGGCAACTGAATAACTGATTTTCCATCAATCACTACACGAGGCTTTCTGTTCGCTTTATAAAACACATAAATTCTGCAAATGCAATAAGTGGGCTCAAACTGCTGCAGCAAGAGATAAAAGACAACTCTGAAAGCTGCTATCAGAGTTCATTTGAAATACGCTGTATTTATACACACCTGAAATTCTGCATTACAATAATAAACAGATGAACAGCTCACTGTGATTAGGAGTTCTGTAAAAAAAATTTAATGTTATGGGATAGGCAGTGCCAAGAGAGAACCAGAAACGAAGGCTTTTCTCCTCCATTACAAACATCTTGTGCTACATGACTATGTAATTTCTCTTCCTGATAAAACAGCCATTCATGGAAACAGTTGTTCCTGAGCGTGCCAAGTTCTCATAAATTGCCCTGCAAATTCCTCCAGCTTAGGCTGTTTCTAGTGTTTTATTGGCCTATCTCATCCCATCAAACTACACTGCAAATCTTATCATTCTGTTGAGATTACACCCGGTAATGTAATAATTTCAGATGTCTTCTTTTTCCTCCCCTCCCCCACAAAAGGAAAATAAATAGGAAATTGTTTCTTGTTGCCCAGATTTAAAAGGAGGATACCCAACTAAGTCAACATCAGTGTAGACCCTTAGATTTCAATGGGTTGACCAACATTGGCCATCACTCAATAGTTTTAATCAGTTGGTGCTTTACGTCTGCACAAGAGACAATGTAAGATTTCAGCCTTTGGGTCACACTGGACTTCCAGAATGTTCTGAAATCCTCAGGATGGCCAAGGGACAGAGAAGCAACATTGGAATTACCTCTTCACACTTCCCAACCTCAGTGAGCCAGTGTTTGCTAAGGTTCAATTCCAAAGTTCAATTCTTGACATCTTCAGGTAGGGCTGGGAAAGACTTCTGACTAAAACCCTCAAACTACTCCCAGGCAGTGTGGAGCGGGAATTAGGAGCCAGGCTTTCCTGATGTGAGCACCATCTCCCATCAGCCCCAGGCTCCGTGGCCAATGGAGATGGCTGATGGGATTTGTAGTCCAACAAAGACTGGTCATAGAGGACCCTGAACTAGCTGCACTGATAGCATGACTTGAAATTGCTCTCGTTTCCTATTTTTCATTTGTGATATTGTGGGGTGTATCTAATAAAAGTTAGCAGACAAATGTAAAATGAACATTGACAAGCGTATAAAAACTCACTCAGGCTGCATTCACGCAGAACTTTGTTCCACGTACCTGGCGTTTCCCTGACTGTTAATTTCTGCATTGTATTTGAACTTTCACACAACGTAAGAGACGCTTTCAGAAATACAGGGGAGCATAGTGCAAGTTTAGTGCTTATTTCTGTGTTGTTGTTTTTGCTTCTGAAATAGTTTCTATTCTGAAATTGTTCCAGAAGTGGCTTACCGGTACATCATGTGAAAGCTCAGATATAATGCAGAAATTAGTGGTTGGAGAAACATTGGGGAAATGGAATAACTTGCCATTTGAATGCAGCCAAAGAAAGGCCCCGGGAACAACCTCTGGCATTAAAAGTAGCACTTGGGAATGAGAGTTCCTGCGAGTCACGGTAGAGGTAAGGAACTGGATCCAGTCAGAGGCAAGTACATTAGGGGCTTTGGGGCAGCCCCAAGGGCCAAATATCTCAATATTTGGAGGTTCCTCTGCCCTGTTATATACAAAAAAAAAATAATTATTGCTCCCCTCACCCACCACCATTGGTCAAATAGGTTTGGCAGAAGTGGGATGGAACATGCAAAACACCAGCAGTCATATCTTGTTCAAGGTACCTTCAATTCTCTTTCTAAAAAAACCCACAGCCCCACAGTCTGTCTCCGGTCTTGGAATATTGTTGGAGCTGAATGACGGAAGAATGAAATCTAAGGCCTCAAATGCTGAACACGGTGCACTTTTCCCATTGAGTGCAGATCTCCATTTGCAATGGCGCAGCCCAGAAGGAGAAACTGCTGCCTCGGTGACTAACTGAAGCTTTCAGAAATCCAGATAGCAGGTCCTTCCTGCCCTGCAGAAGACACACAGAACTGTAGGGGCGCATTTTAATTACCTGTCAGGGACTAAATAAAAGATTAGTTTTATGGAATTCTCCCTGGGTGCGTAACACAACTATGGAAACAATCTGAAAACCAATTGCCTCTTTATTTACAGGCTCCTAAAGAGCTATTAAAACATAAAAGTGAACTATATAAAACCTTTTTGAAGTTTCATTTTTCTCTAATGTTGGGGGCTTTCTCCTCACCTGCTTGACAATGGTTTGTGTAAATAGATATTCACCACAGCTTGATGAACTGTGACATTTGGGACTTGTTTTTCTTTCTTTCTAGGTAATATTTAAAATTATAATGCAACAGCAATTTGCACCAACGATGGCTCTTAGCTAGAAGGGTCCTGTTACAGGTGGGTAGCCGTGTTGGTCTGCCATAGTCAAAACAAAATCGAAAATTCTTTCTAGTAGCACCTTAGAGACCAACTGAGTTCGTTCCTGGTATGAGCTTTCGTGTGCATGCACACTTCTTCAGATCTGAAGAAGTGTGCATGCACACGAAAGCTCATACCAGGAACGAACTCAGTTGGTCTCTAAGGTGCTACTAGAAAGAATTTTCGATTTTGTTTTGACTAGAAGGGTCCTGTGAGCTAAGAAGGGTAAGTCCCTTTTAGAGGCATTCATTCCCTGACACTGGTATTTTTTCCATGTATTTGTTAACCTCTTGATCTACCTGTCAATCCTGTCAAACATGGTGTCACCATGATTTTTTAAAATTTAATTTTGCAAATTGCAATACAATGAAAAGCAAATAAATAAATAAATCCAAACAGTTACAGATCTTTCATGCATCAACATCATTACAATTATTATTATTATTATTATTATTATTATTATTATTATTATTATTATTATTATTATTACCATCATGATAATCTTTGAGGGCCCCTTCACACATTACATTTTCTAGAATTTATAAGCACAACAACAAACAACTGTGTTATCCTACTGCTGTGAACTGTTTTCACGTTTTCTAACGAAAAATTTCTTAAAAACGATTTCAAACAAATAAATGAGAACGAGTGTGATCCAATAGTCCTTCCATTAATGGAAGAGTCTTTGGTTTATGGGAAACTTCCTTTAACAAAGGAGTAGGGGACAGTGTCCACTGGTTCCCCTTTCTTCCTGCATCTCATCCTATCCCCCCCCCCTGAAAAAATTGCTCCAGAGGGTTGGGAGACCCTCCAGAACAATGTCAAAGACAGCAAAAGGATGGTTGAATCAGCAAAACCCGCAGACCTCGTCTTTCATTAGCTAGTGTCCATGAACGGAAGACAACAACTGAATTCATAATCATTGTGGCTTTCTTTCAGTCAGAACTTTCCGGAACCTCTCAGTTCCGCCACCTCTCAGGTGGGCGCCATTGCCATTCTAAGAGAACAAGGGATGTGTTTGTAGTGAGTTTCGGCACCTCTTTTTTCTAGAAAAATAGCACCAATCATCATCATCATCATCATCATCACATAGAAAACATAATTTGTGAAGAAGTCCTAACAGAGTTGGTCACCAGCTTGAAAACCCAAAATGTACTTCTTGACTACCCTAAGAAAACGTTGCCCCTTACTTGGCTTGCAAAATTCCCTCTCCCTCCCTGCCTCAGCTGCACAATTGTGAAATGTACCCAAGGAAATAATTTGCACATTTCGGTGTTCACATGTGAATCAGGCTTCCTTCCCTTCTCCGCCCGCTGTGCATAGGTAAATACGTTCCCCACAGAGACCCTGATTATCAGATTATCTCAAAGATGCCTCGTTTTTAATTTCTCTCCGTTTCTTATAAACTCTGCTAATAAAATCCGCAGCCTGTGGAACCCCCTCTGCTCATTAGCTATTATCCACCCTCCAGCGACAGAAGTCTGTTTACATTACAAAAGAGATGATAAAATATGCTTGTTGCCAGCCGGCCTACCCCGGTGGGAGATATATCAGGAGACTCCCCTGTCTAAGTATCTCTTCACCTGACTCCCAGCTCCCCCAGGATAGGTTTCCTTCATTTAGCTCATTCGGACTTTTAACAAACCACTACAACTACCTTAGATCAATTTCTTAAATCACAGTTTAATTATTTAAAGGGAGCCGAGCTATTGCTCTCTGTTGCTATCACAATCCCTACCCCCCACAGAACAACATTAAATCATTGTTTAATCCTTATTACAGCCTTAGGGCTCCTTTGCCTACCGCCGCACTACAGAAACTTAATTTCAATATTTACCACTTAGATCACTTAAGGGCTGTCAGCTTTAATAACATTTTATCAATTGGATACTTATATTATTCACAGTTTCATAAAAATAACAAGGCTGGGCTCTGCATTTCAATCACATCCAGGCTAACTTTGTCGACTGCTCGGGGAATTTATTAACGCTTGTCTGTTAACGTGAGTGTTTTTCTTAAGCAATCTGTGTAGGACAGGATTTACCAGAGAGTAAATTAATGTTGTGGTTTAAGATGACAATGGCAAAACACAAGTACAAACTGAATCAATTCTGCAAAGATTAATCAAGGCTGTATTTTATGTCATGAGGCGAGCACCATTGGAGGATATGGGACCTACCTTTCCATTTCCTTCTTGATCTAATATGGCATTCCTCAGTGTTGCAGTGCACAAATAGCAAAAATCGCCTGAGATACTCCAAAGTCAGAAGAGGCATATCTGTGCGTTCCAGTTACTCCCATTTGCTCATACTTGCTATCTTGTGCAGTGCTCCACATTTACACAACAGTTTGCAATTTATTTGTTTGTTTTAAAGTCCTCGTTTTAAAATTATCAGCATTTCACTGAGAGCCAGTGTGGTGTAGTGGTTAAGAGCGGTAGACTCGTAATCTGGGGAACCGGGTTCGTGTCTCCTCTCCTCCACATGCAGCTGCTGGGTGACCTTGGGCTAGTCACACTTCTTTGAAGTCTCTCAGCCCCACTCACCTCACAGAGTGTTTGTTGTGGGGGAGGAAGGGAAAGGAGAATGTTGGCCGCTTTGAGACTCCTTCGGGTAGTGATAAAGCGGGATATCAAATCCAAACTCTTCTTCTTTCACTGCACATTCATCCTTAAATTCATTTTTTCTAAGTACCGTACTGACGCGAATCTAATGTGACATTGAATCTAATGCACACCTCAGTTTTCAAAACCTCGAAACTGCGCTGACCTCACTACACCACTTTGCCCATCTGTCTCCCAGTAAGCCATAGTGACACTGGAGGCAGAAGGTCAGGTAACAGCCATTGCCCCACTGAGAGCTACTGAGATCCACTAGCAGCCAGGTACCAGGTATGTTTGGATCCAAAGTGTGATTGGTGGGGATGTCAGGAAGGAGCTTCTCTGTAGTGGTCCCTCCCAGGTAAGTATTTCTTGCCTCTTTATATGTTGGTGATGGATCGCTGATGGGTGTTCTTTTTAAAAAAGCAAATAATGAGGTTGTCCTGCTGCTTACGCACATCCTTTTCCTAGTGTAGTGTGACACTTTCTTCTTGGCCATTTGCTGTTGGTGTTTTCCTGCTATTTCCAATTCTTGTTTCAATTGTCAGAAAGAAAGAGGGGGTTTCTTTATATAGAGGGTGAAACTATGAGGTGTCAGAAAAAAATACTGAAAGGAAAGAAGGAGTCAAATGAAAAAGTTATACTGGGTTATGATATTCCATTACACCAAGCAGTCTTCTTATTAAGTTATGTGAATGGATTAGTTAGCTCTGAACATAAAGAATTTGTTTCTTATTTGCTAGCTGCTACTAGAATGCTGTTTGCAAAGACACAAATGACACGGTACTAAAGCATGGATTGACAAGTGAGTTTGGCAGCTATGGCCAAACTGAGATACTTCCTTAAGAGTAAGACAGAATTTTGACAATCTGGCAAAACTTTATTGACTGCAGCAGAAGTGGGATATTGCCAATGATTAATTATGGATCTACATTGTTTTAATTAGCTAAGACTATATGGTATGAGAGTCAGTGTGATGTAGTGGTTAAGAGCGGTGGATTTGTAATCTGGTGAACCGAGTTCGTGTCTCCGCTCCTCCACATGCATCTGCTGGGTGACCTTGGGCTAGTCACACTTCTCTGACGTCTCTCAGCCCCACTCACCTCACAGAGTGTTTGTTGTGGGGGAGGAAGGGAAAGGAGAATGTGAGCCGCTTTGAGACTCCTTCGGGCAGTGAAAAGCGGGATATCAAATCCAAACTCTTCTTTCTTCTTCTTTCCAACAGCAGGCTATTTATAATTACCTCTTAAATTGAACTGCATATATTACGGTGTGCATATATATTGTCATAACTTGCCGTTTTCAAATAAAGTATTTTTAAAAGGTGGTTCTTATTTCAAAATGGAATTCTATTTTTATCATTTTCTGCTGCTTCTATCTTTGTGCCAAGCTGCTTTGGACATTGTTCCTACGGCATCCCAGGAAGTGCAGCTGGTGAGAAGTTGAACTTCCCAGTAAGAACCAGTAAGCAACCCCTCTCCAGAATATTTCTGCTGCCAACTCAGTAGGTGACCTTAGGAGGCAAGCACCCATACTCCCAGCTTCACTCACCTGTCCCTGAAATTCCAACTTGGAGATAATACTGTCCTACTTTATAGAGCTGTTGCAAGCATTACTGAGATGATATCTGAACACTCACTGCTGCTGCACTTTCTCCCTGGGCCCAGGTTGTTTAGCTCTTTGTGAATTAACAGGAGAACCTTGAACAACAGCCCCAAATCAAGTTATTGAACAAGACAGAAAGTAACCTCAGAGATACATGAGAACATAAGAGGAGCTCCTTGATCAGATTCATCTGGGGAGCACCCTGTTTTGAAAAATGACCATCTAGAGGTGAGATCTTCTAATGTTTTCAATCATTTTCTGTGCCCCCATGGCCCAAGGCACTGTGGTTTGATTAAAATAGATATATATATATATTTTTAAAAAAAAATCCACTGTGCATTTAAGCAAAGGGACTGAACCACATGTCGGTAATGAAGTACTACTGTATCAAACTTTTTAATGGTCAGTCGGACGTAGGAGAGGAGGCGGCTCCATATGTTGGTTAGCAAACCAACCCGGCCTTTAACAAAAAGCAGGTGCTTCCAGAGGGAAGTCGTGTAATTTGCTGGTTTATTCACGTCATGCTCAATTCCCCTCCATTTTCTCAGAATGCACCTCCAGCAGAGACCGTTCATGTGGCCTAAATTGAATGCAACAATCCAGATGGCACTCTGGCTAGCCTGCCTCCTATCAACCAGAGAGTTCTGTTGCTCAGGTTTCCTGCTGAAGAACACATTTAAAAAGGAGCGCTGTGCTGTGTACAGATTGGAGCGCAGAGAGTGACCTCAGAAGTTGACACTGTCCATGGGCGTCCTTTGCAGCCTCCTAATCATGCTAAGGAATCTATCTTAAGGATGAAATGAACTCAGCAAGAGCAAATTAAAGGCATCAAATAAATAGGGAACCGGCAGGAGGAGGATCACGGGTATGCGAGTCCATCAATCTGTTCGGTGTCAGGGCTGAACTTCCCATCATGAATATGCTTATGAAATCCTGCAGGTGAAGAAGTGCAGTACTGTCTGTACTGAGTGGCAAAGATTCTCCAGGGTTTCAGACAAGGGTCTCTCCCAGCCCAACCAGGATTGAGCCTGTGTGCTTCTGCATGCAAAGCAGATGCTCTCCCACTGCTCAGGGAGAAAAGACAAACAACAACAACAACAACAACCATCTCACACCCAGATGCTAGAGGGTTTCATAGGCTTGTCCAGGCTAGGCTGGGGGCAGCCATATTAGACTTCATCTCTGGCTCACTTCCTACTGCCTTAGAAGCAGTTCCCTTGAACTAGTGCTGGGTGTCTTGAACCCAAAGTTCTGCTCTGCTGTGTTGCTGCATGCTCACCTTGTCAAGCCAAGGGAGGGATGAGAGATATTTGGCAGTCGGCACAAGATTCCCAGTCCCAGGTTTGCTTCCAATGTGCATTGCAGAAGAGACACTGTGGCGGGAGGGAAAGGGTGCTGCTCTCTCTCTCCACACCTGGAGCCATGCTGGAGGAAGGAAGCAATGGTGAAAAGCATCAGACTAGGGAAGGGTCAAGCACTCCTCTGCCTCCTCCATTCTCCCATTCAGATTTCTTGGTGTTCCCACTTTGCACAAGTGAGCTTCCAAAAACACAGAATTCTGGTTTCACACTGTGGTGTGTGTGTGGGGGGGGCAGATTTAGGTTTGATGAGGCCCTAAGCTACTGAAGGTAACAGGGCCCTTTATATGTTCAGCGGTCCTTTGTCAACAACAAATTGTCGCTGTTTTTTGTGTTGAAGATATGCTATATGGTAATTTATGGACCTAATAGGTATCTAAAGCCATTTGTACATAGCAAAATATGTATTTTATCAAAGTAATTGTTGAACTGAAATACAATTACTTACACCATAGCCTACACAACACAAAACACTGTTGCTGTATGTAGGTTTTATTTTATTTGTTTTTTATCTTATATTTTAGAAATGTACATCCAGTTTTTTTCTTTAAATTTTTTTGGGCCCCCCGAGAGAGTGGGGCCCTAAGCTATAGCTTGTTTAGCTTATACGAAAATCTGGGTGTGGGTGTGTGGGTGTTTGTGTGTAAATTTTGATTCTCATTAATCCCAGAGCTCCTGTAAACCTGGATAGCTCGGTTGGTTAGAGCGTGAGGCTGATAATTCCAAGGCTGCAGGTTCAATCACCGTATGGGACAGCTGCATATTCCTACACTGCAGTGGGTTGGACTAGATGATCCTCAGGGTCCCTTCCAACTCTACAATGTTATGATTCTATGACCTTGCAGAAAACAAACAAAAAGATCAAATAAAGAAGGCATATTCAGAAGAACACCGTTACAACCCCTGAATCAAATTTATACTCCCACTCACTTCCTGCACAGATATCTTTATACGGGTCGTTCATGCTTATTTAGCTAAGATGAAGAAAAATGTCTGTTTATGAGCCTGCATCTGATACAGAGGCAGGAGCTCCAAGTAGTTGCCCTATCCTTTGAAGAAGCTAACTGTAAGCCACTTTCAATATGTCTCCTTTTCTTAATTTAATACCCTCGGAAAGACATAATTGGGCCGGAGGGGAGAGTTCCCCCCCCTCAAAATGTGAATTTCCTCCATAAACACAAAACACGAAGGCAAGCTAATACAATGAGGGAATATGGGATTAATTTTGAAATTGTCTGATTAGTGAGTTGCTGCCCATCAATAATTGCCTTACATTTTCCCAAGGCCCCGGCTTTATTGGAATATGGCAACAGCATCTGCCCACGGAGTCACTCAATCAGTTCTTGCAGCTGGGAGGCTCTTTGGAGAAGCCGCAATTGCCAAGCCCACGGGGGCAGGCAGTTACACAAAGCAATATAGACCAGGCCTGTTGTTGCTAAACTCTTTCTTCTGGAGGCGATGGCAGTCAGGGAGGTTTTCGCCCTCTCTAAATTAACACCCAAAGTTGTGATCCCAGGGTATCCGGCATAGTTGTCAACCCTCCCTGCTGTTCCCCACTGCTATATACATAGCTGTCAACCCTCCCTGCTGTTTCCCAATGCTATAATAAGGGAATTTCCCGCAAAAAAAGGGGAAAGGTTGACAGCTATGCATCCCAGCCTGAACTTACACATCACCGTGAGTTATGGCAGGTTCGCTTCTCCAGCGGTCAGATTGATTCCCTTGGGGTGTTGTTATCAGGAGCAAGCAACAGCTAGGATTTTACAAGCTGCGCTGAGGCCAATAGGAGCATAAAACAAAAAGTAACCAGCGAGCCAGGAATCCATGACGTCACAGAACAGCCTGGTTTAAGGGCTAAGCCATGCCCTGGGTGACTTAGAGGAATTGCCCTCAGGGTTTTTTAGAAGCTTCGGTTGTGTGCACGGTCGACTGGGGCTACTCTTCCACCCAGGCCCCATTGAAAAGAATAGGAACAAAACACAAGAGTAGGAAGATACACACACACACACACACACACACACACACACACACACACACACACTGTAAAGTCCAGCTATCTAGAACTGTAGTGCACAGTTACCCTTTTCATTACTAATTTTTAAAGCAACAAATGGTCATCCGAAAATTGCCTCCCCCACCTGCCACCCCCTCAAAATCATTATCTCCCCTCATCCATATATGACAACATTCATTCATTCATTCATTCATTCATATGGTGCTTAAAAAATAAATAAATTTCCAGAACTGGAGTTCACAAAGGAGATCACATTTAAATCTGGGCCCAACTGTCTCATTTCCTTTCACTTTTAATTTGCATACTGTTATGTCGTGGGTTCTGGTAGCAATAAGTCCAGCAACACTTCTTAGTGAACAGCTCTTTATTGTAAGGATAGGACAAGACTGGGGAATAGGGGGTAGGGAAAGCTCTATTTATAGACACATTGGGACAGAGGGAAAAGATACATTTAAGCGGGAACCAATAACATTCAAACTTTCCGGCGGGACCCAATCAGGCTGTGGATTGTGATTGTACTCTTTAAATTGACCAATGACAGTACTCTACCCGGCTGACAGAATATCTTACTTAATACACAACACATACTGCCAGGCGTTTCACCGCAACACAATATACAACCAAGATGCATTTTTTCTTTGCTGTTACCCAAAAGGGGAATCAGGAATAAGTTTGAAGGGGCCCTGTGTTCTGTGTCTTCAGCGGCCTCTTTCAGTAATCTCCTGGTGCTCAGAACTGGTCCCCAAAACTGAGCTCACCAAGGTGGTTGGGGGGGGGGAGCACAGCAGCAGTCACAGTGGGGTCAGTCAGTAGCATGCTGTCAGACACTTTAAAGGAAAACCGTCAGGTGAAATGTGAGCAAAGCCACCATTTTATTTCCCCCAGAATGCCTCTGGGCCCTCTGTCAGGCTTCTTTGTGGCCCTCCAGATCCTGTTGACATCCACCACCCATCATCCCCAAACAGATATGCCCAGAAGCAAACTAGGGAAATAAAGATGGTGCTCATTCGATGCTTTAGAGTTCTGGGTTGTAAAGAAAGAAAAAGGAAGCTTAACTTAAATAGAATAAAATAAAGGACACCAGAGTCAGCTGTGGAAGACCCTCTTGGGCTGATTTAGGCCTAGTGTTTGCCCCATTGTGCTGGGTACCAATGCCCAGGCTGGGCTTGTAATAGAAAAAAGATGGCCCATTGTCTCCACTTCATGTTCTTTCCCTGAATTGCGCTTGTTGAATGATGTTTTCCAGCCACTGCTACTACAGGATAATTATACTTTAAAGACAGTAAATAATTACGGAACAAACATTCCTCCTCCGCCTTATAAATGACTTACAATGGATGCAATGTGTATCAAGTAAAGAGCTCCTCCGAAAGAGACAGAAGGAGCAGAGACACAGAGAGATGAGCCACATGCATTCCATTTATTTGTTTTAAAAAAGAGCCACAGGCATATGTTTTTCGCTTATGTTAAATGCCATAGAATAAATGATACCATTACTTACTTCGCACCATCTTTCCCAGGGGAGGGGGAAACGCCAACATTCGGCCCTGAGAAAGCTTGCAAAATGTTAAGCTGCAACGTATCCCAGCTACTTATTTGCTATCACATTAAGATCAGCGAAAACATCCATATTATTTCATTTGAAGACTGTATTTGTAGATCCATTTGTGATTAATTTCTCCAAGACCTCCGATCTTCCCCTTGCATTCCCAAATTAAATTCCTTAAATAATTCTCAACTGAACACGTTTATAGGACTTCAAGAAGCTTTGTAGATAATGGTAGAAATATTATTGCAATTACGTTTTTTTAATAGTGATTAATCCGCCTATGATAATTTAAGCAATGATAGACTAAGAAGTATATAATTAAGATAGAAATCTGAAAGCCATTTGAAAGGTCTGAGGGAAGTCACGGCAATATATGCCAAAACAGAACAATGTATGCGTATTTACTTTTTTATTCTCTGTAGTTGTTATAGTTTATTAAAAAAAAATAAAAATCATTTGGAAAAAAATACCTTAAATACGCGGTTAAACTTTACTTCCTCCATATTATTTGACTTACTATGAATTTTATTTTATACAATTATCCTATTTACACACTGAAGCTCAATCAAACCCTGCCAACGGATTGATCTTTTGACAATGTTCTTTTACACAAACTCTGTGTATATCCCACTGTCTGGAAATTTTTTCATCTGTAACGTCTCTTAGCCTTGCTAATAATATTGCCAGTTCGGCATACTCCTTTCTTTTATTTTGCCAGTCTGATTTAGATGGGGTATCCTCTCCCTTCCAACCTTTTGTGATTAGAATTCTGGCAGCAACTGTAACATACATAAAGACTCTCCTGTATTTGGGAGGGGGGATTTCAATTCAATATTTGCAAGTTCGAGCAAATGTCAATCACTGGTTTGTACATAACTTGAAGCCACCCTCCAATTTCTTCTCCAGTGTGCTGAAGGCAAAAACAAAACACAGTCTTTCGATCAACATGCTCCAACACACTGTTTGATCACTTTATACCATAGTTTATTTTAAACTACCGGTATGTTTTAAAATGACATGTGAACTGGACTGTAGACAGGCTCACATATCTTCTATTCAAGTTACTAATGAACATACTGCATATATCACATGCTGTTAGTCTTTTTCCCCTTTTATTTAATATCAGGCAAAATGTGTTACGCATGCATTTTTAACAGCACAATTTTTACATCGACTTCAATGGCTCTTACTCACAAGTAAGTCTGCATAATATTTAAGCAATGCTGTCAATATTTCAATATCCCCAAACTCTCCATGGTCTCAAGCAGATGCCTTCCTTATTGCTTATGTGATCCTTTCACTTGGCCATGCATGGGATTGATCCTCGGGTCTTTTACTTGCAGAGCATGCACTCTCGACCCCTGAGCTACGTATGGCTTTACCTTGTGCTTTATTTGCTGCTCAGGTGAGGTAGGAAAGGAAGAAGGAAAGGAAGACTGATCCCATCACAAACAAGGTAAGCGCTTGTGAACGTCACACTCATAACTAGCACATGCAGATAAATTAAAATGGGTACGGTAAAGTAAAGGTAAAGGACCCCTGGATGGTTAAGTCCAGTCAAAGGCAACTATGGGGTTGCGACGCTCATCTTGATTTCAGGCCAAGGCAGCCAGCGTTTGTCCACAGACAGCTTTCCAGGTCACGTGGCCAGTGGGACTAAACCACTTCTGGCGCAATGTGACACCGTGATGGAAGCCAGTGTGCATGGAAATGCTGTTTACCTTCCTGCCACAGCGGTACCTATCTATCTACTTGCGCTGGTGTACTTTCGAATTGCTAGGTTGGCAGGAGCTGGGACAGAGCAAGGGGAGCTTATCCCGTTGTGTGGATTTGAACCACCAACCTTCCGATTGGAAAGCCCAAAAGGCTCGGTAGCACCCAATAGCCCTGTGTGCATTCGTATATTTATATTGCTGCCATTGCTAGATTGCTACATGGAACTGCTTGCAGGGGAGTGGTAGAGCATCTGCTTTGGGTGCAGAAGGTCCCAGGTTTGACCCTCAGCATCTCCAGGCAGGGCACAGACCCCTCCTAGCAATGCTAGAGAGCTGCTGCCAGTCACTGCAGACAATACTGAGCTGGGTGTGTCCCCCTTCCTCCTCCAACCCCCAATTTCAGTGCCTCCACATGCTTCATGGATTGGCTGCTCTGTCTCTCATTCAGATCCTATTTGTTCTTCAACGGTTGGTTTTATCCTCTTAACAGCATACTAAATCATTGCCGGGGATGGCGAGCACCAGGCAAATTGATAGAAGCTGTCTGAAATTGCCCGAAGACAGGAATAAAACCAAACCAAATGGCTACATTCAACTCATGGCTTACATCAGACAAAGTCAGGCATGCAGGTGCCATCCTGTTTGGTCAAAGGCATTGTGGGGGTTGGATTCCTCCTCCCCCATGTGCCCAACTTCAAAAGAAAAATAAATCTTTGAAAGGTGTTCTTCTCCCCTCTGCCAAACTTGTCCACTGGGACAGTGAGAGATAGCTGGGAGCTCTGACTTCTGATTTTTTTTCACTGGAAGGGGGTGCATATAAGGGAGGTACCATTTAGGGGGCACCTTCCTGGGTCTTAGACCACATGTGCTCATTCTGCAGGAGCATCTTTTTGCTTCGAAGGCACTGGCTCTGTGTTGGGGAAGTATGGGGATTGGGTACATTGAATTAAGGTGGATGCTGTTAAATTTATTATCCGCCCTTCATCAGCAGGTCCCCAGGTGGGTTACGACGATTTAAAATTCAGAATTAAATAAAGGCAACTCCCCATTTATGCAGATTCAAGGCATGCGTGGTCATACACATGTGCATCGCCGCAAACCCGGAAGTGGCACGAAAAGGGGCCAAAGCGGCCCTAAAAGAGTGCATTCCCACAATCCTTTGCAAGTGCAATCCCAGGAGCCCTTGCACTGACCTTTGAGGCCTGTGGAGAGTTGGAGTTTGAGCAAGGAGGTTTGGAGGGAGCAACTGTGATGTTGTCAGGCTTTTTCCATGGTGTTCCCAATATATGCAATTTTCCTTAGCGCGTGGTACCTTGGAATGTAACCCAAGCATAAATGGGGAGTTGCCTGTACAGTTAATAAACAGACTGTCACAGGAATAGGGTGGGCCCTGAAAACACACATCTTTCAGAGAATAGGGAAGATGCACCTGTTTACTCAAGTCCAGAGTAAACAGGTGCATCTTCCGTATTCTCTGAAAGATGTGTGATGAGGTCGACAGGGGCACCTCTCTTGGGACACAGTTCCACAGCAGAGGCGAGCATGAAGAATCCCCTCTCCCAGGCCAATCCCCCTGAGCTTCTGAAGGTCTTGGAGCCACCAAGAGGCCCCCCTCTGCTGATCTTAACCCTGGAGGTGGGTCTGTAGGGAGGAGACAGTCTTTAAGCTATTTGGACCTACGCCGTTTAGGGCTTTGAACACTAAAGTGAGCACTTTAAATTGTGCCCTGAAATGAACTGCCAGTCAATGCAGCTGTTTTAGAACATGGTTCACGTAGGTTCTAAAGGCAACCCCATCTGGTAACGTGGCTGCCGCCTTTTGGACCAGTTGAAGTTTCCGAGTCGTCTCTAAGGGCAGCCCCATGTAAAATGCATTGCAGTAATCCAGTCTGGATGCTAAAAGCATGGAGTACAGTGGCCACCTCTGTCCAACAGGGGGCATAGCTGGTGAATGAGCCATAGCTGTAAACAGGCACTCCTGGTCTCTAAGACCAGCTGGGCCTCAAGTGATGATGCTGGATCCCAGGGAATCCCAAGCTATGAATCTGCTCAGAGAGCCAGTGTAGTGTAGTGGTTAAGAGCGGTAGACTCGTAATCTGGTGAACCGGGTTCATGTCTCCGCTCCTCCACATGCAGCTGCTGGGTGACCTTGGGCTAGTCACACTTCTCTGAAGTCTCTCAGCCCCACTCACCTCACAGAGTGTTTGTGTTTGTTGTGGGGGAGGAAGGGAAAGGAGAATGTTAGCCGCTTTGAGACTCCTTTGGGTAGTGATAAAGCAGGATATCAAATCCAAACTCTTCTTCTTCTTCATTCCAAGAGAGGGCAACCCCATCCAGAGGGTATCAATGGGTAACAATGGCTACCAGTAATGATGGCTTTATATTCTCTCCAGCATCAGAAGCAGTTTGCATCCCCCTGGGTAGCAGGTGGTGAGGAACGACACTGAGAGAAGTTTCTTGTTCTCATGTTCTGCTTCTGGGCTTCTCTGAGACATCTAGTTGGCCATTTATTGGGGGAGGGGGATGACAGGATACAGGACTAGAAAAGCCTTTGGTCTAAGCTGAGAGGCTCTTCAAATGTTCATATGTTCAGAAGGTAAGCATTTATTAAGTATGAAACAGCCAATGCTCTTAAAGCACACAGTTATTCATTTTGTCACAGGGAGCCGAATTTTCTATCATTAAAGCAGGGATATTTAAGAGATTCCTTCCAACAAGGAAAAGGGGTTGTTTTTTTTTCCTTTCCAAATCCACACCACAAGGGACCACACAATGGAAGGAGTTCCCAGCGCTTATTGGAAAAGCATCTGGTGCAATTGCTCCTGAAGTCTCGAAGCAAGAGGGGAAAGCACAGGCGCAGGAGCAACTGTAATAGTCAAACTATGATGTCAGGAACCCCAAAACCACAATGTCTAAAGAGGAAATTGATTGTGAAGAGAATAGAAATTCCCCATTTCCAAACCTCAAGCCAGCATGGAAAAACAAGGTGTGTCTGCTTTGGAGAGTTTGGTGCAGAGAGAAGGGGGGCATTGCCAGGGGATGGTTGACATAAATCATTTTCTGAAGCTCTGAGGTCTATTTTTATGACTAACTGAATGTTTGCTAGGAGAGGAAATGCAGGCAGTTCTCAGGTGAGGGATGTCAGCAAAGCTTGCCATGCTTAGTTTTGGGGATGCCCTTCTAGGGTTTGCAAAGCATGCCTCAGAAAACATCTACTTTGCACCGAAATGACCTCTCTGGGCCTCAAGCCTGAGCATTGTGTTTGGAGGTCCTGGCTGCCCAGACAACAAGACCCCCTTCTTGGCCTCGCTGATGTGGTCCAAAGGAAATACATTTTCATGTGGTCTAGGCGATACATTTGGCACAGCTTGGCTGCAGGAGTTGCTGGAAGGAGGTGTACAAGGAACTGTTTTAGGGACTCCATTCTTAGCCTTTCGTTCTCCTGCAAGGCAGCAGAGGTTTTGGATCGGAGTTTCCTTCTACATGGACTACCTTCCCAAGTTTTGAGGGCAAAATTACATGGTGTGAAAATAATGGCTGGGTTCTAACCAGGGCTTTTCTTCAGGCAGAACCTACCAAAACTCAGTTCTGGCACCTCTCAAGTGGGCACCTTTGCCATTATAAGAGAACAAGGGTGAGTTCATGGTGAGTTCCAGCACCTCTTTTTCTAGAAAAACAGCACTGGTTCTAACCCTAATGTGTGCTAATGTAACTACTTTGCTACATGGAGGTTTCACCATCAGATTTCTAAATAAGTAAAATCAGGATGACTTAATTAGGTGAGGTCAGGGAGAAAGACAAGTTGCGTGTTCTTATACTGGTACACACAGCCAGTGAGACTCTCTTTCTAAGATGACAACAGTAAATTCAAATGATGTCTTTGCCCAAGGTACTGCAACAAGTCCCTGTGAGGAAACATTTGGGTCTTTCCAGTTCAGAAAAAGGCAAGGGGAAACATAATGGACATGTATAAAATTCTGCATGGTGTTGAAAAAGTGAACAGAGAATGGCTACATTCTTGGTTTTTCAGAAAGCTTACAGTTCCACATTCTCCACCCCTCCCACTGTAGTCCCACGGAGAAGTCCCATACGCCCAGTCCGGATTAAAGATTGCAAAGTACAGGGGCCAGCAGCTGCCAAGGTGGAGTCCCTTAATTTCCAACGGCTTCCTTCCCATGCACAGCACATTTTCAAATAAAGCAAAGGCTGGAAGTTATAAACACTGACTTCACCGTGGCTACTTTTCGCATCTTGCCAGGACGGGCTGCAATTTGGCCACGTGAAGTCAGAAAGTGCTTTTAGCAGCTGTAGCTAATTAGGCAGCAGAATCAAAGGCAAATCCAAGAGACTGTGCACAGTCAACTGAGGTGGCGTTGTGGATATAGGCTGTCTAGTGAAAATGATATTGTATTGCCGAGGTCATCACAAATGCACATTATCCCTCTCCCCTCCCCGGGGTTCTTTGTTGTCTGAATTTAGCTCCAGCCAGCTTGTCTTCAGCCAACCGATGATCTCATTTGAGGAAGGAAAGAAGCTCAGCAACGATAACAGCAGGTGATGTCAAGGAGTGTTAAATGTGCTGTCCCTTACGGTCACAATATCTGTCCCAGATGGAAGGAGTGAGCGAGTTTGTCCCGATAAAATCAGCTTTCACCCAGAAGCCGGATGAAGCTCCAACCATCACTAATGGCAGCCCCACAAACTCACGTCCTCTCCCCAGTGGTGCTGCGCTATGTGTCTCACAATGTCACGGTGCACCAACTTTTCCCATCACTGCAAGAAGTAGGTGATGAAACAGGGGTGAGGAAACGACATCATGGGATATGTTTAGTGACACTAGGTGCTGCAAGGTGAGAAAGAAGAGATTAAGGGATAGCATTTTCACAATTTGTGCTTCGTGTTCAGGATTCTAATTGATCAGATTGTATGGGGATTGAGAAGGAATTATTAGCATGGCTGGAAAGGCCATGGTGGTATTTATTTCACAAGGTTTATATGCCTCTTGGTTGTAGGAAAAGCTCAACACGATTTGTTAGAGCATCTGCTTTGCATTCAGAAGCCTCCAGGATGAATCTTCAGCATCCACAGGTAGGGCTGGGAGTGCTTCCTGTCTGAAACCCTGGAGAGTTGCTGCCAATCACAGTGTAGACAATACTGAGCCAGTCTGGCTCAGTGTAAGACAGCATCTTATTTTAGTTTTCCTGCACTGTTTTCCAGGAGACAACAGTACAGTATGCTGGCAATAGAGGAAGCTGACCATCTGGCTCCAATAGTCCCTCTACACCAGGGTTTCCCAAACTTGGGTCTCCAGCTGTTGTTGGACTACAACTCCCACCATCCCTAGCTAGCAGGACCAGTAGACAGGGATGATGGGAATTGTAGTTCAAAAGCAGATGGAGGCCCAAGTTTGGGAAACCTTGCTCTACACAGACTGACGGTGATTTTCCAGGATATCAGATAGGAGACGTTTCCAGCTCAACCTGGAAACTTTTTTTTGCATGCAAAGGACGAGCTCTTCCACTGAAGAGCTGCAACCCTCTGCACACTTGCCTGGGAGTAAGCCCCAAACATGCTTCAGAGTCAACTTGCATAGGATTGAAGCGTTAAAGACAAAGCCAATATTTTATGGCAGAAGCCAATTTTGTTTCCAGCAAAGCCCAAGAAGATGGCTTTATCAAGCTAAATGCTGTTTCAAACACCTTTCTTCCAATAGCTCCAATAAACCAATGCCTAAATACTAAAATACCACTGGCAACTATTTCTTCCAAGTTTATCACACGTTCAGATGGCCTCACCGATCAGAATCCAAAAACTTATCAGAAGTTCTTCCTGAACTTCTTTTTTTTACTAATCTTCTATGGTGGAGAGAAGAGAAAGGGTTAAGTCTAGAGACTGAAGACACAGTCTAGCTCTGACGGAAACAGTTGTTAATTTTGCATCCATTATGGAATAAACATATCAAATTATGGATTCTGAGATGAGAAGTTAATCATCTGGGTAATGCTCCAAACACACATTTCTTTGTTGTGTTTATATAAACGTTTTATTGCCTGGTATAAATTACACAGAACTCACCTGTCTTCTTATGAAGCAAATCATGTGTTCTCAGGTGCAGTTTTCCATTAGCTGTGAAAGGGCGAAGGACTAGCAGAACCAGTTCTTTTATTAATCTTCAGCACTGGCAGTATGTTTTTCACACTATCCTGCTAATCATGACTGCAACCCTAATCTAAATAGCGTATCCCAAAATATATGTAGGGCGGAGAGCGAGACATAATTTATACCGCTTTTCCTGTGGCACAGATTTTGGCAGCCACCCCAGTTCATTTAGAAATTTATTTCCACGAGACAAAGTGCTTAAAACAAGTCTCCGTACTACTTAGAACCCAATTTATTGCACCTTGCTAAAGCCACAGAGGTGTGTGCATGTGTAACGTACAGGAGGAGTTAAGCACTGCCTTTTGATGAGCTTGCATGAATGAAAGGTTTATTGATTATTTGGCTGTCTCGTCTGATAAGTAGGCTGTGGCTCGTGAAAGCACCGGTAGGCCTGCCCTGACTTTCTCCGAGAGGCAGCCTTCTCAGTGTAGCCATCTGGCAAAGCTGGCCATCTAGAGATGGTGCAATGGTTAGAGTGTTGGACCAGGGAGACCAGGTTTCAAATTCGGCTATGATGCTCACTGGGTGACCTTGGTTAGTCGCCATGTCTCAGCCTAACCTACTTCACAGGGCTATTGTGAGGATGAAATAGGGAGGAGGAGAACCAAGAACACGCCAGGTTGGGCTCCTTGGAAGAAAAAAATGTGTTATATAAATGAAACAAACAAACTGCTGAAACAGATGGAGGGAAACACTCAAACAAAGAATAAAGTTGACTTTTTTTAATAAAAGATTTTCAAAAGATATCATTGGATAAAGTTTCTCGTCTTGATGAAAACATTTCCATGTTGTTTATCAACAAAGTAAATTTTAAAAAAAGTTATTATATCCTGCAGCTAAAATATATATACAAAAAAAATCTGCATTTGTTGATTACAAATCCCATTTCAATAGGTTGGCACTGCAGTTCCTAAAATTATCATGGATTTAGACAACCTTCCTTTCACATAACTTCTTCCCTTGACTTTAAAGAAACATCTTAGAAAGAGATCCAGGAAACATTCTTTTTTGAAGCTGAACAGAAGATAACAAGTTAATCCGCAACAAACCAAGCAAGCAGTTGCTTGGAGCGCACATTTATTTTAGGATTCACCTTACTTCCAAGAGGAATCCCAAGTTTAATAGGTTTTTGTTCAAGTCTAGAACAAGGGTTTACTCTGAAGCCACCAATGCAACCTACCCAGGAGTAAACCTCTGCCAGGGTTGTACTACTTCATGTGTTCATATCGGGGTGTGGAACCTTTCTGGCTCCATGGAACTAATCGTGTGGGCCAAATTTGACAGGTGGGCAGGATAACCCCCTGCCAATCACATGAAGTCACTGTAGCATCACATGATACCGTGGGTGAGAGCTAGGATGGCTTCTGACATGCCTTTTGATTATGAGTAGAAAAGTGAGGTTGGCTTGGGGAGCAGCAAAGTGTGGGTGATGGGGAGGGAGACTTAATAAGCCTTCCTAATAAGACTTGCCAAGTGGAAAAGTGAGACCTGCCGACCAGTTTCTGGAGCTCAATATATTCCATACATCTAAGGCAGTCTTTCTCAAACTCAGCCCTCCAGATGTTTTGAGACTACAATTCACACCATCCCTGACCAGTGGTCCTGCTAGCTAGGGATCATGGGAGTTGTAGGCCAAAAACATCTGGAGGGCCAAGTTTGAGGAAGCCTGATCTAAGGCCTGTTCAATTGTTCCAGCATTGTATTTCTGTCCATCTCTGCATGGAAAGACATGCAAGTACAGGAAAGGTAGATGAAACTGTTAGAAATCAAGAACTTCTGCATCTAAACATGAACCCGCAGTTTTAAATTGCTAGATTTAGTGATTTTTCCTCTGCTGGAGAAACTCAGTTCAGACACTTAGTGGGCCCCCACAGAATTCTTGGAATTCAAAGGCATCTTGGCCAGAGCTGGGAGGAATCACTGCCCCCCATGGGAGGTTCTTCCAACACCCATTTGGATTTTTCAATTTTTTATTGGCTCGTACAAACTGCAGCAGCCAAGTATATAGCCTCCCACATAATGAATCAGGGGTGGCCCTCCAGATGTCGAACTACAATTTCCATCATCTCTGTCCGCTGTCCGTGCCAGCTGAGATGGACCGGAGTTGGAGTCTAACCACATCTGGAGGGCCACAGGTTGCTCAACCCTGCCACAAATCATATAGCATTGTTTCATAGAGTCGGGAGTCTCTCTGCAAATTTCTGGCCAGCTTCTGAGCTTCTAGGCTCCCCAACGCAGTCTAGGCTGCCGACAGCCTGAATTGGTCCTCATTTTCCAGCTGCACTCTGCTCGTCGTGATAAGATGGTAGCCCTTGAAATGAAAAGTGCCAACAAACTGCTCACAATACACGTATAAGGTCCAGTGTTATTCTGGATCGTGGAATGTCAATTTCACGTACTCTGACTTCAACTCTTTCTCCCGGGCCAAGGCCAAGACTCCTCCTTTTCTTTTCTTTGGAAAGCTTGTCTTCGGTTATGTTCCGAATGGGAATCAATCCTGCTCTACCAACGCCGATGTCAACAAAGACTCCAAAGAGAGTAGCATTCTCAACTCTTCCTGTCAGAACAGTTCCAACTTTTAAGTCTTCGAGACAAACGATGCTCCTCTTGAAATCAGGTTTATCAAAATCTGTTACGTAAAGAGGAAACTTTTTTTAAAAAAAGTTATTCAGATAAGTTGCATGATGGGCAATCAATCTGCAGGTGGCCATGTGCTTGATGCTGATAATCATAATAATTTTATTATTCATATGCCACCCACCTGACTAGGTTGCCCCAGCCACTCTGGGCAGCTTCCAACAGAATTAGAAAATATACTCAGCATCTCCATTAAGGGCAATGTTTCTTATGCAATCTGTACTTGAACTTGGTGGGTTGTTTTTTTTTTTTTAAGTTAATAGTCAGCAGGAGAGGGTGAGTTGACCATTACCATGAAATGGAATAAAAAAATTTTTTTAACCTCTCATGCTCCAGACTGGAATCACCACCTCTCATGTCTGTTACTTGCAATGGGAAACAAGCCACCATACCAAAAGAAGATTTCCTTCCATTGTGAATACTAGGCACCCTGGGATGGTTTCAGGGGTGAGTTTAGGGCAGTGTGAGCAGTGCGGTTTGAGGCAAAAACGCAGTAGGCTATTGTTTTGCTAAAATTTGTATTTGCTGCTCAAAGTGGTTCACGTTATACGTTAAACCTAGCATCAAAAAACTACCTGGAACTTGGAAAAAACAGGAGTGCAGTTTGGTCGTCCAGGCATACAGCTCTTGTTTGTTCATAATACAGCTGTATAATCATAATTATAATTTTAATTATATTTCAGTGCTTGTGGTCTACATAAACAGGCAGTTCACCTAAAGCACTCTGGTGACATTATAAACAAATGGAACACACAGCTATTCATATCCCCCCCCAAAAAAATTCAGAGCTGGTTGGCTGCTGCCATGACTGCACAGTCTGTACATCTCCAAAACAGAAGGTTCCTTAGGGTTGCAATCCTCAACAAACCTCCTAGGGAGTAAGCTTCGTTCAACAACTATTAACTTTTTGGTATATATACATGGGGACTTTATTAGCCGCAGCACACATATTAAAGCCCTGGACAAAACAGCAAATCCTGTTGCTTTAGTGAATGGGGAAATGTAGCATAAAGTCCTTTGGTATAAGAAATAATATTATGAAGGACAATGGGAATGCACAACAAATATCCAAAAGGGCTCTTTCAAGTGCTGGCATGGGTTTAGAATGTACTAGGATGGCAACACCGAATGTAAAAATACTGGGAAAGCAGCGCTAGAGGTGACACAATCAGAGATGAAACAGCTTCCTATGATTTCAAAAGGAACAGAATATTACCCTCTGACACAAGAGTAATTTCTGTATAATGAATGAATACTTGATGAATATTACTGTTTTATGTATTGCGTAAAAAAAAAATAAGGATGATGATAGGGTTTGTTTGTTTTTTAAACCCAGACATTTTAAAGTCAGCCATGTAAAATATAATCCAGACTTTCTTGGTCCTCAAGATGCTATCCAGCCTCATTAGAAAAAACTTTACTCGATTGCTGAGCCAAAAGACTCTTGTGGTAGTTAACACATAACTAATTAAAAGCTACAACTGTGTTATATGTTGCAACTTAACGGGGGGTGGGGGAGCAAACAGAGCTTCCCAGAATAATTCACTGCTGGAGAATAAATAAGCGTGGCGTAATCGATAATAAGGTGCTCCCTAGTTCTAAAGTAGTACGGCTGCCTTCTCCCAATCTAGGGTCCTCTCAGTGTTGGACTATAACTCCCCCTAAGATTGCCCCTCCCCCCCCCCCCCCGAAATGAGGGCAGAGAATGCTCAGAGGGCTTGGAATGCTGACTCACTGTTGGAGTAAACTTTGAAAGTTGGGGAGGGAAATGGATGGAATGGAGTATTCTGGAACTGGGCACAGGTGACTGGGATGCTAAACCATGCAACATTCTGTTGCAGGTCCCACCTGCACAGCACAATAACACTGCATTTTTAAGGTGGTGCTCTTCAGTGTAAATGGTATTTCAGAATCACATTTGGAGAGTTAAAGGTAAAGGTACCCCTGACCATTAGGTCCAGTCACGGACGACTCTGGGGTTGCGACGCTCATCTCGCTTTACTGGCCGAGGGAGCCGGCGTTTGTCTGCAGACAGTTTCCGGGTCATGTGGCCAGCATCACTAAGCCGCTTCTGGCGAACCAGAGCAGCGCACGGAAACGGCATTTACCTTCCCGCCGGAGCAGTACCTATTTATCTACTTGCACTTTGACGTGCTTTCGAACTGCTAGAGCCAGCGTGGCGTAGTGGTTAAGAGCAGTGGACTCGTAATCTGGTGAAGTGGGTTCGCTTCCCCGCTCCTCCACATGCAGCTGCTGGGTGACCTTGGGCTAGTCACACTTCTCTCTGAAGTCTCTCGGCCTCACTCACCTCACAGAGTGTTTGTTGTGGGGGAGGAAGGGAAAGGAGATTGTTAGCCGCTTTGAGACTCCTTTGGGTAGTGATAAAGCAGGATATCAAATCCAAACTCTTCCTCTCTCTTCTTTAGGTGGGCAGGAGCAGGGACTGAGCAACGGGAGCTCACCCCATTACAGGGATTCGAACCGCGGACCTTCTGATCAGCAAGCACTAGGCTCTGTGGTTTAGACCACACCGCCACGCGCGTCCCATTTGAAGAGTTAGGCACACATTAATCTGCACATTCAGACAAGTCACATGGTACAAGGGTACAATTTCAGACTGCAGGATTTGGGGGTTCATATTTCAAAACATCCCTCAACGTGAGGGCCTAACACATCCACGATGGGATTCCAACCAAGCCCACTCCCTCCTGCAAGAAGGGCATTTCTCTTTCTTTTTCCAAAACGGTACAATCCCAAGAATTGTACATCGTGCGATTTCACGGTTCCAATTGTATGCTACTTTGAGGAAATGCAGAACTTCGCTTGAGACTCCCTTTGTTCAGTTTCACCAAGTGCTTGTTGTTTTTAGACCACAATTTTATGCGTCTCCCAACACATTGTCACTGTGGGTTTAGCAGGGACATGTTCAAATTTCCCAGCAGCAAAAAAAAACCCTCAAATCCTAAGTCCTGGAATCAAAAGTGATGCTCAAAACATGTATTTATTTTTAAATACAAGGTGGTGGCGTCACCTGAAATCAGTGGGAATGTTTCTAATATTTTTGGAAAGCTTTGTGGAAGAAAGGCGGGGAAGGAGACCCTATATAGTCAAGGGTAGCAGTAGACTGTATGACATCAAAGTTTCCAGCCAAGGAATGAACTTAATTACTCAACTCCCAAACAGTTAAGCTTCTTGCGATATTACACTGTGCAGTGCAGGCACTTTCCAGTGTTTTTCTCCCCCCAAAATAAAAATAACAAAACCCCTAAACCCTAAGTAAATAGTGTTTAATGGTTCCAGCGGAGATGGGCTTAGGCAGCAACTCAAGAGCCACTTATATATATTTTACAAACTGCTCTTAAAAAACAACAAAAAGCTATTCCTGGCACGTCCGAGAGCCACTGCATCCCCTACCCCTGATTTGCTACAAATATATGATCGGCTGTTAAACATTTGCACGTGAAAAAGGTTGTAGTTTTGCTCAGTCCATTGCGTAATTAAAACATAGGCTGCAAGACCATATGCTTTATTCCCCATTAGTTTTATTAGCTCTCTTCACTGATGCTGGCAACCCAAAACGTTTTTACTTTCTTATGTTCGGCTAAGCAGATAATTGAGTGTTTTAAAAATATATGGCTTTTACATAATTATGCACAATTGCTTCTGAACTGTGTTATTGGTGCCTAAATATATACCATGGTAACAGGAGTCCCATTATAAGGGAGTTTGGTGGGCTTGGTATTTTTTTTTTGAGGTGCACGGCGGGGGAATGACAGACAGAAATTGGGTACGTGGATGTTTTTTTAAAAATAAAAATAGTTTTACCAGTTTCATTGGGTTGGATCCAGACTTCCCGTGAGCGTAACTCATGGGACACCCTACCAGAGGCAGGAGGAAGACAATTTTCACTGATTCGTCCTTTCCCCCCTCAGCTCTCAATGCTACCTCCCAGGCTGCACCAGAAAGTCGGATATGAAAAGAGGCAACACGTGGACCAAATAATGTAGGGCAAAATGTTTCTTATTAATGTCAAATAATATGCAGCAAAATTTCTTTATAATGTCAAATAATATGCAGCGAAGACAGCATTCCGGATAAGTACACTGTTTTGGTGTAATCTTCTTCAGTTCATAACTTAATATACATGCTCCTTATGTGGAGTAGTGGTCATGGCCTTATGTAAGTAGTGTACTTATCCGGAATGCTGTCTTCGCTGCATATTATTTGACATTATATTTGTCCACGTGTTGCCTTTTTTCATATCCTGCTAGTAGTTTGCAACACAGGGGTATTTTTTTTTTTTTTTTGCACCAGAAAGTCCCCAGAGTATTCTGGGGGGCACAGAGGTCTTTTCATGGATCCAACCCACTGTCTCCCTATTCTTCAGAGTGCATGCTTCACTCTTTATTGTTATTTCCTAAACAGATAGCTTTCCACAGTAGGAAAGATCTAAGCTCCTAACCTTCAGGAAACATGCAACCCAGCCTGCCCACAAAAAAAAGAATATTACATTTGTGCACAGCACAAATCATTTGCTTCTCAGCCTCACGTTTTCTGCATTATTCAAGCAGGGAAAAGGGAGAAGATTTACAATCCATCTTCAAAGAAGGTTGGACCACTAGAGCTGGCCCAAGCAGGTTAGGGATCAATAAACCCATCCTGTGTAGAAGCATACTAAAGCACTCTGATTCGTGAGGACCTATAGGTCTGTCCTCCCAGGGCTTTCAAGGACCACGATTTAGAGGCAGGATTCAAATTTCTTAATTACAAAACTAACACGTTACCCCAACCCACAGAGTAACACAATGCTTTCTTGCCCTGGACAACTTAAGGGGAGTTGTCTGATCCATCCATCTAAACACGACACTGGCTTAATAAATAAAAAGACAAGCAGACAAAACAGGAAACTGGAGATGCCTTCAAATCTCTTACCTTTTCGGATGTCAAAGCCTTCAGGTTGAGTTAGCCCATCAATTATTATTTGCAGTGTTTGCCCCGTTGTATTCAACTTTTTTGCAATTCCTTCCAGCCCTTCATTTTTAATTATCACATCCACATTTCGCTGCATGGCTGACTTTCCAATATCGCTGAGGTTCCCTCCAATGAGCGTTAAAAACCTTATATGTAAACGTTAAAAATAACAGAAAGCAAAGCAAAAATTCTATAGATTAGAATTTTTTTGAAGTTCATAATGTTTCAAGCCTGGGGTACATAGAAATATATTCAACCCCCCCCCCCCAATATCTCACTTTGGATGTCATTGTTGTGGTGCCCCAAAAACTCCACACCCAGTGAGACCACATTGGTCATACTCCCTCAGATCCACCTCTGGGTGGACAAGCTGACCACTTGCCTATCACCCAACATCGCTTTGTCAGGTGAAGATCACTGGGGCTTCCAAGTACCACATAGGCCTTGCACAGAGTCCTGCCCAGTGTTTTGAAGTGCGTTTGATCCAGGGCCGGCCCAAGATGCACCTGACACGAACCACAAAATGGCCGCCAGGAAAGAAGGGGTGAGCGAAGATCTACATCAGGAAAAAGGGGGAAATTAAGATCTACATTGGGAACAAGGGTCCAAGGAGACCAGCAGTGCCTCCTATTCGCCAAGGGGCTGCTGTAGATGCGGCATGGGGAGGGGGCTGCTGCTGAGGAGACGACAGATCCCGCCTCCAAGGAGCGTGCTGTTGCTACCACTGAGGCATCATCACCACCATCGGGTGATGCATTCCTTAAAAGCCAGATCTGCTGCCCCTGTGGATCCTGCCGCCTGAGGCAGTCACCTCACCTTGTGCCTCATGGGTGGGCTGGCCCTGTGCTGATCAGCAGACATGAAGTAACATCCTATCAGCTGATGGGTGGTGACTCCAAGCCTGCTTTTTACAGGACCTGGAATGTCTATTCCTAAATACGGCTAACTGGGGGGGGGGGAGCATGGATTTAGGGCCTCTTATCATGCTTTGCCATGACAAAATTCCACTCTGCTGTGCTGTAAACGGGAAAAGTGGGGGAAAATTTAATTAGAAACCCCCAACCAGTTTTTGCTTAGGTGGGAAGGAGAGCATTGATTGGTTCAGAATGACACAGGAAGTTTCAGTGTACCAGACTTCCCTAAACCTCTGGAGCAAACCCTATATATCTTATCTGATTTTCTTCATTAGCAACTTGCAAGACTGTAAGAATTCCAGATTTTGAGGGTGTATCCCACAGCAGAAGAGGATGGGAAAGTCTCTTGCTTGAACAGAACTGCAGCACTGGATACAACCCTATATATCTATGCATACATTTTCATCACTAACAGCTTGCAAGACTATAAGAATTCTAACAACTTCCTATTCACCCCAAAATTATAAAAGAAACAGCATAAAGCTATCTTCAAAGAAACAATGCCATTTCCTTGCTCCCTCATAGAGCCTTGTTCAGTCAACGGAAAGCACTCATTTCATGTCAACAGTGTCCTTAGTGATTACAGATGTATTCCCCACCCCCCCACCCTTAAAAGAGAGGCTGTTTAATCTGGTTACATATTTCATAGATCATTTTCACCCAAATAAACGTGCTTGGAGGGCACTTGGAACAGAAATCAATATTAAACAGACAGCTCCATCTCAGCCGTAATGCATATTGACCATCTCTATTTTTAAATGTCATTGCTAAGAACAAAGTGAAATGAAATGCTTTTGCGTGTAGAAAAACGTCCTCAAATTTACTGGAAGGTCACGGAAAATGGAGCCAGAATAAATGGGTATTATATGTTAAAAGAAAGGAAGAAAAACAGACTTTGTCACAAGCAACTTCCTCTTCTCCCTAACTCCATTTGGCTTGTGTTGGACTGAACAAAACACACTGGCACACTATATTCAACACTAGATGGTTAATGGACAGCTGTCGAAATACTGGATATTTATTCTGATATATGGGAAGCAGGAGTATATTGGAACTTGACAACATTAGGATGCCTGTGATAGTTTGTATGTTTATCTAACGCTGCTTTGTTGGTTTTGAATTTTGATTTTTTATGTTTAACACACATATTGAAACGCCACCACCATGAACAACAACTTCCAGTTGGCTATATTTGGAAAGCATACCATAGGACCTACAATAAATAATCAACCCTTCTCCAAGTATTGCCTTTTTATTTGTGTACGTAATAACTGAGGAGGTGCTTGCTAATGACAAATTGCAATTTACTGTTTATTGACCACTTGTATCAAAAGCAAATGCAGTATTTATTTATTTATTTTAAAAAACCTGCATTGATTAGAATTTAAAGCCAGCTGTAAATAAATATGCACTAAGCTTTGAACAAAAAACTAAACACATACACAAAAGTTAACAAAGGAAAATTAAACATATACACATTTCAGTAGATGGAGATAAATGCAGCAAACCCTCTTTGCCTTCCCCCCTTTAAGAAAATGCCAACTGAGATTACAACCAACGTTCAATATGTAAATGTAAATTAATGGAGAGAAGGTCTGAAATATATAAGGAACACTCGTATTCCACTTCTTAGCCTGTGCCAGTGGATGCTATATTCACATTTAAGTTACAATGATGTTTTACATCAGGGGTGAAATGAATTTTACACCAGGGGTGCCTAACCTGCAGTCCTAAAGGTGTTGCTGGGTTACAGATCCCAGCTTCCTTAACCATTGGTCATGCTGGCTTGGACTAATAGCAGCTGGAGTCCCACCACATCTGTAGGGCCACATGTTAGCCACCCCTGTTTTAGACACTTCTAGGACAAGCCAATGGCTGTCTGTTTAGAAGTAAGGCCCATCAAGTTAAATGGGGCTTATTTTATTTATATCAAACCTTTCCTCCAAGGAGCTCAAGGTAGGAAAAAAGAGTTCTCCTCATTTTCTCCTATGAGGTAGGCTATGCTTGAGAGATAGTGACTGGTCTGAGGCCTCCCAATTTGCTTCATGGCTGTGTGGGGATTTGAACCCTGGGCTCCAATGTTGCTGTCCAACACTGTAATACAAAACACTGGCTTACTCCAGTTAAGTGGGTATAAGACTGCAGCCTTCCAAGGTTTAACTGGACCTATCAATGTCCAGTTAAAGTCAAAATTCATCATATTTTGGACACTCACTGTAACATATATATTGAGATTGGTTTTCACACTTCCTTGAGTTGCCCACATTCTTAGTGAATTTGTTTGAGTTTAGATCTTAAAATGAAAGGCCAATTCATGTTATAATGGCGGGTTTTTGTGTTTTTTTAAAGGAACATCCACTGGAATGGATGGAAATTATCATTTCCAGAGAGGTTTCTGCAGGTTAGAGATTTGCCAGCAATGACCATGTTTGATACAGAAAATAGGCAAACGATTATTGCAGTGTACACATCTGAATGCAATTACTACCACACATGCAGCTGAAATGTTAATAAATGCACACGACTAAGCACAATCTAAAACGTTAGTTCAATACACAATTTATAAAACCTTGTTTTCGAAGAGCTATCCAAAGCACAATGTTGTTCTACTGCAGGGAACTGACCACCCAGTAACAGGGAGAATGCAAATTCCTTTAGCTGCATTCAAAGCTGTCCAAGTGGACTCTAGTTCCACCAGGTAAGTCGAGTATGGGGGCTTTCCCACCTCTTCTTCCCTGCTGCGGTCCCTATGAACAATAAAAGCCTTCTTTGGGGGCAAGGAGACCCTCACAGAAGGTCTAGGGTATAGCACAAGGAGCTGGCGTGGGATGGGGGTTTACCCCAAATATGGCAGATGTAGCTTGAACAAGCAAAACTTTTGCCAGCTGCCACCACCCAAGTTTTGGTTATTCTTCCCTCCCAATGCAGTGTCCCAGCACGATGTACCCCATTCTTTTCAAGAGGGTCACTCAGTCCCCAGGAGAGGGTTTCCATGAGTCATAATTATGTTTGCACAAGAGGCTAAGGAGACAGATGGCATATCATCTCAGTGCATCTATGAATTAGAAATTTTGCAGTTACCAATTAGCCAGACAACCAAAACGACCCAGAATTAACAAATTGAACATGTACTTTCTCCCTCATCCAGTTAAAAAGAATAACAAATGTAAACTTGGAAACTCATGAGCTAATGACTGCAACATCGAGTGATATACAGTGGTACCTTGGTTCCCGAAGGGCTTGGCTCCTGAACAAATCAGCTCCCAAACGCCGCAAACCTGGAAGTGAGTGTTCTGATTTGCAAACCTTTTTCAGAAGCCGAATGTCCAACACGGCTTCTGCGGCTTCCGCTTGAGTGCAGGAAGCTCCTGCAGCCAATCAGAAGCTGCGCCTTGGTTTTCAAATGGTTTCAGGAGTCGAAGGGACTCCCGGAACAGATTAAGTTTGAGAACCAAGGTACCACCGTATGCCAAAAAGGCTTTGACAATATAAAGTTTTCAATCAACAAGCATGCTTTGCTTATTACTGAGTTGTACCCAATGGTGCTCCTCCGGTGGCAGAAGGCTCTTTGATCCAGCGGAAAGGGGGAAGAAAGCTATTTTTGCATGCGCGTCCTTCCCCCATGCAGCCTCCATCGCTCCTCTAGTCCCCCAAGTCTCCTCAAGAGAGGGTTGGGAGATAATTTCGAACAGCATGCTAGGGGTTGCAAGGGCAAATCAGTGAAAGCAGCCTTCCTCCCTGTTCTGCTGGATCAAAGAACGATCAAAGTACCACTGGATACAACCAGTATTTATACTGAACCATACATAGGTATGGCGCTGCCTCAAGGAGCCCATAACAGAGGAAAATACAAAGGAAATGAAGAAGGAATAAAATGGGTGTAGTATGGCTGTGGCCATACTTCGAACTCAGGACGAAACGTGCTAAGAGGAAGGAACACTTGGCAAACCCTCACCGTGATCAACTCCTGCCTGGAGTTGTCCCCACTGTGGAAGGATGTCCAGATCCAGAATTGGCCTCCACAGACTCACTTTTAAAACCATGTTTATGGAAGACAATCTTACTTGGCTATGAGTGATCACCAAAGAAGAAGAATACTCCATAGGATATAGTGGAGAATAGTGGCACGGGAAGAGAAGGAAATACTCCAACCAGATTAACTGGTATTAATGGCACTTGGAGCTGTGCAAGTTACAAAAGGATATTCCCATATGTGCAGTACTAAATACTACGGTGTGTTTTTTAATAATAAAAAAGCTATGGCACAAGACCCCTAAAATATCAATCTGCATGAAATATAATCCATGAAACAGATGTTGCAATTTTGCCACATAATATACATAATCTGCTTAACATCCTGCCTTAACGAGCATTTTCTCTGGGATTTTATTTTGGCAAACATCTACATCTAATTAATGAAAACAACCTTACCCAGCAGACTAATGCAATGCAGTGAAGAAGAAAATTATATTACTCTACCAAGATCCCCAAACAGGGAGCTTGGGTCCATTACCTCACTGTAATTTCTAAAAGTTCCCCTGGTTTTTCCAGTGCAATTCTTTTGCAATACACACACTCTGAAACTGGATAGTTTGCCCATGCTGTATTAATTGCCATAGGAAAAACTGCCATTGCAGCCTGCTTTTTACATGCAGACTTCCTTCATAATTTTAATACACAATCCTAAGATTCCAGGAAAATATACTGCCCTGAAAGTGCTTATGCAGAAATCTTTGCTTAAAAAAGCTTTTTAAGTTCCAGAAAGATTTGTATTACAGACACTTAAAAAACATTAATAGGCTTTATTAGAATTCAGAACTATATTAAGTTTCCACAGTGGGAAAGTATTAATACATTTTGATCATCTAAACACAGTCAAATTGCCCACAATATGTTTGCTGCATATTTTTAGATACATTTAAGGTAAAAGGATTATATTCTGCCTGTTGAAAATATAACTACTATTTTATATTCCATTGCAAGCCTCTTGCTCCTCTTTTCAGGAGTTTCTAATTCAATCACAGAAAGTGCCTGCAGTTCAAAGTTGGGTAGAACAAGTCACCACTTGGGAGCAATTTTGTTTAAAACCTAAATTTTAATATAAAGATGGTTGGGCTTTAAAGCAGTAAAATCTGATTCGGGGGGGGGGGGAAGCAGTTTCAAGTATTTGGTGGGCTTTTGATACTTCCAACAGTTCTCAGTCTTTAAAACTGGTATTTTTTGGTATGCAGTACATGTATTAGGTAAAGGTAAAGGGAACCCTGACCATTACGTCCAGTCACAGAGGACTCTGGGGTTGCGGCGCTCATCTCGCTTTACTGGCTGAAGGAGCCAGCGTACACCTTCCGGGTCACGTGGCCAGCAAGACTAAGCCGCTTCTGGCGAACCAGAGCAGCACACGGAAACGCCATTTACCTTCCCGCCGGAGCGGTACTTATTTATCTACTTGCACTTTGACATGCTTTTGAACTGCTAGGTTGGCAGGAGCAGGGACTGAGTAATAGGAGCTCACCCCCTTGCAGGGATTCGAACCGCCAACCTTGTGATCGGTAAGCCCTAGGCTCTGGTTTAACCCACAGCGCCACCCACGTCCCTGTACATGTATTACATGTGTATTTTTTAAAGTGGATTTATAGCCACCAAAGATTTATCGTGGAGAAGGCTGAATCACATTTTGTACTTGTTAAGAGTCAAAGTTTTTGCACTCCGTTCCTCGTACTGCTTTGTGCTGTGTGTTTAAAGGAAAAGCCTATCACTCTGTGCTGGAGTGGATCCTCCCCATGTAAAACGGTGCCAGGTTTCATATCCAGAAAGGGCTAGGAATTGCCTGTTTTGTGACCCTGGAGAGTCAATGGTAGTTAAAGTAGGGAAATCTGAACTAGATGGCTCAGTGGTGTGTCTTGGTATAAGGCAGCTTTCTGTATTCTTTCCTTAACATCAAACAATAGCCTGGTGACTTACGCACAAATATTCCACGTGAACCCTTGTTGGCTAATGAACATCAGTGAAATTTGGACACAAATGATATAATGTCACACAATGACTACAATCTACAAATATAATTGAGTCAGATCCTATTTTTAAAGTATTTTATGTATTTGGCAATTATTAAATGGATATAACGTTTTCCTCCGAAATGTCTGTTGCAGTGATCTCACATGAAAATTCTGCATATTGAACTCCTGCTGGAATTACAGTTTAGATACAAACAAACAAAAGGTGTGTGGGTAGAAATCGTTAGAAAACTAGAAGGGGAACTGCCTACATCATGTCTGCAGGTATGAATGAACACAATACACCACCAAATGTTTCTTATGCAAATCCCACTGCAAATAATGGATATTGCACAGGAGAAAATGTAAAAATTCCTTCCAGTAGCACCTTAGATACCAACTAAGTTTGTTATTGGTATGAGCTTTCGTGTGCATGCACACTTCTTCAGATACCTGAAGAATATCTGAATAAGTGTGCATGCACATGAAAGCTTATACCAATAACAAACTACAGTGGTACCTCACAAGACGAATGCCTCGCTAGACGAAAAACTTGCTAGACGAAAGGCATTCACTAACGAAAGGGTGACTTGCAAGACAAATTTCCCTATGGCCGTGATCCCCCCCCCCCGTCAAACCGCGCTTCCCCCGACCGTGTTCCGCAAGACGTAATTTCCGCTATACGACAGTACTTGCGGAACGAATTAATTTCGTCTTGCGAGGCATCACTGTAAGTCGGTCTCTTAAGGTGCTACTGGAAGGATTTTTTTTATTTTGTTTCGACTACGGCAGACCAACACGGCTACCTAACTGTAAGGAGAAAATGTATTTATCTCCCTCCCCCCTTCAAGAGGACCAATTGTAGTGTTAGCCCCAAGAAGATGACATTGTAGATCCCATTTTGAATTGGAGCTAGCCAGCTGCACTGGCCCCTAACAAGTGTCAGACACATGAACTCTGAAAAATGTTTTGAAGGTCACATACTAAAGGTCACATACTAAAAGTGAGGTCGTCTATGCATCTGCAGGCACCTTAATGAACTGCTGTAAACCAGATATCGATGTTTAAGATGGCAAGTAACACTTTTTGGGAACCTAGCATGCATGTATGAGAAGAGCAAGCTGGTTCATTCGCAAACAAGGCTACTTGTTTGCTATCCGATTAAATGAGACCACATTAAATGATTCCAACATTAAGGGGAAGAAACCCACTATGGTTGTTGAATTGTCACCCTTTCCTCCAAGGCCTAGAACAGCATTGGCTTTTTTGCTGCTGCATCACACTGTTGACTCATGTTAAGCTTGTGGTTCACTAAGACACCCAGATCCTTTTCACATTTAAGAATGACATTGGATAGAAATCAATAAGGTTACAGTGTCTGCATTTTCAAGCTACCAGACAGTTTAAAAAAAAATAGAAAGAGGTATTCAAGACCACTTTCAAGTGCCTTTTAATTAGCACTTTCACAGACTAGGGATTCTCCGTTTATTCAGCATTCATCCTAATTTCTTTGCGCAGACATTGGCTATTTAACTCGCATGCTTCCCAATGCGTCAAAGCAAGCGTTTCCCCACACTTTCCGGTGCATATCCCTGTCCCTTTCCTTACTGCAAAAAGACAAGACACTATGGGGAAGTTGCGCAAGAGCACCAAATCAACTTGAATTGTGCTTCCCAATTTGCTGGTGTGTAACTGAATCCCAACCCAAAATAGCAACAGCCTGGAATAGCCCCCAATACGCGGTTGTGTGTGTCTGCGAGGAAGCGGGTGCCCTTTATTGAGCTTCTGGAAGCCTCTTTCCTCAAGGCAGGCTTTCTGCTGAATATGGACTAACTAGGGAGTTTGGAAATGTGTAACTAGAATGTTGAAACGGTAGCTCTGCTAGTGTTCATCCCAGATGTCTACTGAGCTACACAGAAGTGGAGTTGGTTTCTAGTTAGAAGTGGATTTTGCTCTCTTTGCTTAATTTTGGTGCCCATGCCATTTACACTACTCTGAATCCTTGTAAACCGAAAGGTAAGGGAAAGGGGTTTTGGGGGCGGGGGCGGGGGGTGTAATCTATTGACCAGGCATAGGCTGCTTGCCAGACGTCAGAAAATTCCTAGTTGGCTGTTTCCCAGGCTCCTATTGACCCAGCGGGTGTTGGCAATGAGATACTCTTAGGATTATGGTGGATACGTTAGTGGAAAGGCTTTTACCCACCCTTTCTGATATAGTTAAAATGCCATGCCCATAATGATTTGTCAGGAAATAAGGGGAACAAATGGTTTCTTAAGGAAACATGCAGCACAATCGTGAGTATATTTACTCAGAAGTAAAGATATTTGCTTTAGAAGTAAAGAGATGGTTGGACAGTGTTCTCGAAGCTACTAACATGAGTTTGGCCAAACTGCGAGAGGCAGTGAAGGATAGGCGTGCCTGGCGTGCTCTGGTCCATGGGGTCACGACTGAACAACAACAAAAGATATTTGCTTAAGGGGGAATCTCTCCATAGGTGCTAATGAGAGATCCCAATGCAAACAGTAGCTTCAGAAAAGATTTTCTTCCAATGCAACTACTAGTTCAGGGGTGGCCAACTCCCAAGAGACTGCGATCTACTCACAGAATTAAAAACTGCCAGTGATCTATCACCTTTTTTGGGGGTTCATGTCAAAACTGTTGAGCTTTTTTTAGAAGGGAGGATATCCTCATTTGGGGGGGGAGGTTCAGGGCAAACATGTTGAGCCTTTTTGGAGGAGGAGGAGGAAAGCCCCGTTTTTTTGGGGGGGGGGGTGCAGGGCAAAGTTGTTGAGCTGATTTTTGGGTGGAAGGGGAACAGCCTTCCACCCTGAATAAGGATTCATCATAAAAAGTTGTACAAAAAAGTAGAAAAGAACTGGAATTCAGCAGCAATAATATCCCCACCCATCTGACTAGGTAGGGGTGCATATCAACAAAAAGAGAGAGTATTGATTATTTCCTTTTCTTTTGCCTCCAGCTGACATTCTAACATTCTGTGCCTCCATTGTTCTCAACCGTAGACTTACCTTATAGACTTGCACAGTCTGTCTGACTTCTGGTTTCTTTAGACCCTTTTTATTTTGCCTCTCTTGATAGCTTCAGCTACCACCAGCATAGGTTCTTATCAGGTAATTTTGGGCTTCTCGTTAAAATGTGTGTGTGCGTGTGTGTGTGTGTGTGTGTTTTTAAAAATTCACTTCAGTTGAGCATGGGACTCTTAATCTCAGGGTCGTGGGTTCGAGTCCCATGTTGGGCAAAAGATGCCTTCACTGAATTGTGTTGGACTAGATGACTCTTGTGGTCCCTTCCAGCTCTACAATTCTATGGCTCTATGTACCGAAGAAGTACTTCACATACGTGGAATCAGGTGGCCCATTTTCTTTTTGAAATGGATAGGCACTCAGCCATAAGAGTTCGCTGTTACAGGGAATAAGCCACAAAGCCCAAAATACTGCTTGTCAAACTAATGAGTGTTTTGCCAGATTAAAAATTAAAAAGGAGCTTTTTAAGCCTCATGATGTTACAGATGCAGTATACTGGGCTATGTGATCTTCTGTGAATGACGTACTAGCATACTGCCTTAAAATACCTCTCCCAACTCTTTCATTTCCAGCTTAACAGTAAAGTGCTGCTGCAGGCAAGAGAATATCAGGGCGGCCTTCTTACACCCAAAAGCACACGCAGGGATTGTGTGCTTGCTTCAGCACAAATAAATGTGGCAATATCCAGCGGCATTAACACTCCACTTTATTTCCTCATAATTAGTTATAAAGAGTTCTGCCCCTACTGCTAGCATCATAAAAGCATAATTTGCAAAGGAAATGTAAACATATGACTAGAAAGAAAAGGGAAGTAATAGAGAACTGCCACTAGGCAGACATTTCATTTGCAAATCCTTGTACATTATTTATTCTGCTTTTATCCTGTTTTTCCTTAGGAGATCTGGGTGGCTTGCACAGTCCCTCGCCGCCCTCTTACACCTTCCCAACAACCAGGCAAGGTAGCTTGTGCTGAGAGCTGGTGACTGGTCCAAGATCACATGGGAAGCTGCTTCACATAGGAAGTCTAGCTCAGTTTTGCCTGGCTCCACACACTTTGGCTTTTGGCCCCTTCCACATTTGACGTATGGGCCCCAGAAGGTTGCCTCTAAGAGACTGTGGTTCTCAGGCCACAAAAGTTTACCCACTTGTAAGACAAAACACCAGAGTAAGGCACCAATTGCAGGGGAAGGGAGGGAGGGAGGAAAGGAAGGAAGGAAGGAAGGAAGGAAGGAAGGAAGGAAGGAAGGAAGGAAGGAGACGTCTGGGTGTAGGAAATATTTCTGTTGCTTTCGTTTTGAGCTCAGTGTTTTGAACTGAGTCCTTCCTCGGTGACAGCTAATTTCAGTCCAAGCCTCTTCATGATGTTGCAAAGCTGAGTTCAAATTTATTTTCATTCCTTTCTTTTCTTTTCGGCTTTATCCCCGGGATAGTAACACCTGACACAGCAAATAACATGCTATGGCAGGGTGCAATTTCTGCACAGATATTACAATGTGTGCTTGACATGGAAACAACACAAGAAGTGCATGTGTGTCACCTTCCAGAAAGGTTATCAGGTTATCACTGCGCAAAATAACTTAACATTTAGGACCCTGGTCCATTAGCCCCAGTGAATGTGACAGTTCCTACAGAGGGATTCATATAAGCAGCAACAGTTTCTTTCGTATGGGTGAAGGAATGCCTTGTGTGTGCCGAAGGACGCCAAACAGAACTGAAGACTTTTAACTTCGCTGTCATTATAGTACAAAACTTATTAAAGTCAATGTATTGCTCCCCTGATTTTTCCATTATCCGAGAAAAATGACCATTTCCTAAATGCAAAGCTAAATGTGCTAACTGTAGACCCATTGTATTATTGCTTACCTCATTGCAATATTATATGATTCTGGGTGGATGCAAGTTTGATCCAAAGGATTTGGCTGTCGAATGATGTTTATTGCCGCTTTGGTTTTCTTCTTACCCTGCTTCTCGTTTGCAGCTGCTTTATGACCCTCAGCTGCAAGCTCACCCTGTTGACTGATGTCCAAAATCATGGAAGAGAAAGAGAAATGTGGAGTTGCCGTTAAAAAAAGAGTGTCCCTGAAATGAGTATTTACCCACCCTACCCCCTGTGCTAGCACTACACGGGGACAAGGAAATGTGATCTTACGAGTGAAAGCAAATTTCATAATTAACAAACCTTTGGAAATCCTGGCCAAAGCAAACCCACAAATGTCCTAATCACATGGCGGCTATTATGCTAGCCTCACTTGAAAGATGTCTGGTGCAAACCTGGGAAGAAACATCATTTTAGGGGAAGTCCCAGTGGGTGAGATCATGCTTTGAAGGTTCAGAATGTCTGAGGTTCAATCTACAGCCAAAGGCTCCCAGTACGTTTCCGAGGACAATTCAAAGTGTAGGTGCTGACCTTTAAAGCCCTAAACGGCCTCAGTCCAGTATACCTGAAGGAGCGCCTCCACCCCCATCGTTCAGCCTGGACACTGAGGTCCAGCGCTGAGGGCCTTCTGGCGGTTCCCTCACTGCGAGAAGTGAAGTTACAGGGGACCAGGCAGAGGGCCTACTCGGTAGTGGCACCCGCCCTGTGGAACACCCTTCCACCAGATGTCAAAGAGAAAAACAACTACCAGACTTTTAGAAGACATCTGAAGGCGGCCCTGTTTAGAGAAGCTTTTAATGTTTAATAGACTATTGCATTTTAATATTGTGTTGGAAGCTACCCAGAGTGGCTGGGGAAACCCAGCCAGATGCGTGGGGTATTAATTATTATTATTATTATTATTATTATTATTATTATTATTATTATTATTATTTTACCTAGGTGGGGAAAACACTTCTTTGTTCAACCCTGAGCACCTCCAGATGGGACTGAGGAAGACCTCTCTCGGAAACCCTGGAGAGCTGCCATTAGTTTTGTAGACACTAATGAGTTGCACAGACCAGTGGTCTTACTCAGTCCTATGTTCTTTAAACAAGTTTTAAGAACTGGGAAGTCCTCCACTTCTAGCCGGAGTAAAGGTAAAAGCAAAGGACCCATGGACAGTTAAGTCCAGTCAAAGGCAACTATGGGGTTGCGATGCTCATCTTGCTTTCAGGCCAAGGGAGCTGGCGTTTGTCCACAGACAGTCTTCCGGGTCATATGGCCAGCATGACGAGACCGCTTCTGGCGCAACTAAAGAATACCGTGACGGAAACCAGAGCACATGGAAATGCCATTTCCTTCCTGCCTATTTATCTTGCACTGGCGTGCTTTCGAACTGCTAGGTTGGCAGGAGCTGGGACAGAGCAATGGGAGCTCACTCCGTCTAGCCGTAGTAGTCAGTATTGGGCTGGTGGGCAAATGATCTCTAAGAGGACAAGTCAGCTTCGTGTATTTTTTAGCAAGCCTTCTAGATTTACTTATTTATTCACCTATTTCTAATATGCCTTTTCATTGAAATATATCCAAGTGGTATACAACATATAAGAATAAAATCAGCAGAAAGCATTCATAAAACATCAGTAAATACTGATTGGTGAAAAAGAGAAACTCTACCCAGCAGAGGCCTGTCTAAACAATACAGTTTGCAAAAGACACCGAAAGATGGGAGGAGTGGTTCCTGCTGAACCGCTATTGGTAAGGAGTTCCTAGTCCAGATGTTTTGGGACTACAACTCCCATCACCCCTAGCTAACAGGACCAGTGGTCAGGGATGATGGGAACTGTAGTCTCAAAACATCTGGAGGGCTGAGTTTGCCTGTGCCTGTCCTAGTCAATGCCAACCAAACCTCAGGGGTGTAGAGAACCACCAGAAATGCCCTATCAGAGGATCTCAGTGATCGAGGTGGAGCATAAGGAATCAGATGGTCCTTAAGGTGGAGAACTTTAGCCCAGTTGGCATCTATATTAGACATGAAATGGATTTTATAGATGTGCTGTTGTTGATTTAAACTGTGTGTGTTTATATATATTATTGTGTTAGGCATTTTTACAAATATATATATACTGTACTTTATTACATTGTAAATCACTTTGGGTTGACTCATGGAAGTGATTCATACATGAAATTCATAATACTGTAATATGTTCTCTTGCACTACCTCGGGCAGTCCTTTCCCAGGAGGTCCTTAGCCCAAATGGCTCTGGGTTTTGTACCGTTCTTTGCTTGTTAGGGAACATTGGAAACCGCCTTATGCCAAGTTAAGAGCTTTTGCCAGTCTGGTGCAGAATCGTCTACACTGATTGGAAGAGCCTCTTCGGGGTTTCAAGCCAGGGCTATCTCAGCCCTACCTAGAGATGCTGCGGATTGAACCTGGGACTTTCTGCATGCAAAGCACTATTGCAGCTCTTTCGGTTGGTCCAAACCTTTCCTTTCCACACATTTATTTTTGAGTAGAATTGTTGGCTTTTTGACCTGATGGTTTGAACAGTTGTTTTAGGGTGTTCTGGGAGCTTTCCCCCCCCAAAACAATGGCACAGAAAAGCTTGGCTTACTTGAAGAGAAATGTCTGGTGGCACCTTGATACTAACTATTAATCATCCTTTTTAAAAATTAGAAAATGGCACATGAGCTTTCGTAGGTGGTTATCTACTACTTCAGATGCTAAGCTGCAATTTGTGTCTGAAGAAGCAGGTCGTGACCCATTAAATCTCATATTTTGTAATAAAAAATATTATTAACCAACTGTTAATTAAGGCAATGTGCAGACAAACATATAATTCTTCATGATGAAAGACAAACACAGTTTTCATATCAAAACAATTGATTTTATTTCCTTACTATTACTCTGCTACAACGAATGGGTGTGCAGCTATTTCCAATTTGCATCCTTACTTAATTTTTATGGCTTCTCACATGAGATACAAGTCCAATCTGAGATTGGCAGGCATGACTGCGTATATTAAACACATGTGTATCAGCTTGTGGGCCAAAGTGTATAGCACTGGCCTCGCAGTCCCTTCTCCTGAAGAGACTACCCAAGTTGCTCCGCTAACATAGATACGGGCTCATAACACAGACCGTTCCATCTACAGCTGGTCGGTGCAGCAAGTTCAAAGGTTTTAACATCTAATCTGTGCACTTTGAAGTTGGCCTTCAAAGTATCTTCATGTCTAAGGGCGGGGTCAGCCTTTGGAGTGAGCCCCAATGCTCAGTTCCAGACTGAGTTCAGCCGAGTTGCTATTGCATTACATCTCTACTTAAAATTTAATTGAACTTTCGTTTGGGGTTTCTTCCATTGGAAGGGATGGGGAAGTTTTATTATGACACACAGTTCCAATTTGCCAGAGAATGTCTGCAGCTGCCAAGATCAAAATAGCGTTAGAAGGACAGCGAAAGCCCCAGGCAGCAGGGCCAACAGCCAGAGATTATGGGAGTTGTAATCCAGCAATATTTGGAGGGCCACGGGTTCCCCATACCTTCTCCAGCCCCTATGCCATATTGGCATTCTATAAAACAATGGCATACTAGTAACATGACGGTTTCAAAAGAAACCAGGTTACCCTCTCTCAGGGCAGTGGGAAAAATAAAACTTCCAACTTGTTGTCTTACTTTTTATTTCTTTTACTAAGCTTCTGCTTCCCGTTGGAAGATGAGTGATTCTCTACATTCATTTAAATGTTACTTAAACAAGTAGGTGGCAAAGAAATAACTGCAACCTGTTGTCCACATCACACCTTAATACATTACCTGCAATAAGTTCTGATGTGCTCCTGGTTAATCCTGATAAAGCCAGCACATTGCTGAAAGGATTTTGGACCCAGTCCTTTAACATCCTTGAGCTGCTCCCGATTGATGAACACTCCATTCTTTTCTCGCCATTCAACTATATTTTTAGCCCTGTTGGCATTCAGTCCTGCAATATGTCTAAGAAGCACAGAGGGAAGAAGGTACCCACACATCAATGTAAGCATTGAATCACTTTTGTTAAGTATTAAGCAATGGCTAATGCAAAGGCTACCTCAAAGTACTTTGGCCACCTCATGAGAAGAGAAGACTCCCTGGAAAAGACCCTGGTGTTGGGAAAGATGGAGGGCACAAGGAGAAGGGGACGATGGAGGATGAGATGGTTGGACAGTGTTCTCAAAGCGACTGGCCTGAGTTTGGCCAAACTGCGGGAGGCAGTGGAGGATAGGGGTGCCTGGCGTGCTCTGGTCCATGGGGTCACGAAGAATCGGACACGACTGAACGACTGAACAACAACAATGCAAAGGCACAATGTGAATTCTGTTTGTTGTACAGATGTCAGGGACTGGCTGGACGACAAGGAGTGGTGGGAGGCACCAGCCAGGGAAATCCCAGAGGAGGAAGGCTTGGAGACTAGGGGTTGGTGGTGGGACACTGAAGAAAGGTCAGTGGTGGTAGTGAGATTGGGAGGAGGCGCTGGATACTGAAGGGACAACAGGGTTTAGTGAGCAGGAGGAACTGTGAGGGGAGAGACTATCAGGCAAGGCCTCTTTCCACCTGCCTTGCCCCACCCTCTGACACTAGGAGTCCTCATAAGGGAGCTGGTCCTGGAGGAAGAACTGTGAGGGAAGAGACTCTATCAGGCAAGGCCTCTTTCCACCTGCCTTGCCCCACCCTCTAGTCTCTGCTTCTCAAATTGTATTGTATTTTATGTACTGTGGCTTCCCGTTGTTTTACTGATTATAGTTTAGAAATTATTTATTGTAACTGTTGAGTGGATTTCTGTTTAACTTTTATATACAGTTACAGGTGGGTAGCCGTGTTGGTCTGCCATAGTCAAAACAAAATCGAAAATTCTTTCTAGTAGCACCTTAGAGACCAACTGAGTTTGTTCCTGGTATGAGCTTTCGTGTGCATGCACACTTCTTCAGATACGCATGCACACTTCTCTAAGGTGCTACTAGAAAGAATTTTCGATTTTGTTTTAACTTTTATATGTTATTATTATTTAATACTATTCTAATGATGGTTGAATGTTACTTTTTTAATGTAGGTTGCCTGTTTTAAAGTTATGTTTTATTATCACATTTTTTTATTTCATTAGATTGTTGTAAGATGTACATTTTTTTGTTTCTTCAGCTTGTAAACCGCCTTGAGTATTGTAAGATAGAAAGATGGTATACAAATTAAAAATGATGATGATGATGATGAACCTGTGACAGGGAGCAGTTCAGATTCCAGGGCTCAAGCATTGGGGGGGGGGGGGCAGGAAGAGACTGCTGAAGAATCCTGGGAGTCTCCCTTTGTGACAAGCTCCCCTCTGGTTTCCAAAAATGCACAGGATAATGAGGAGGGCAGAACAGAGACCTGCTTTTGTTCAAAATAAAAATAGCCAGTTAACGTACTTCTCTCTCTCTCTCTCTCTCTCTCTCTCTCTCTCTCTCTCTCTCTCTTCCCCCCCCCCCCCCCCGTGTGTGTGTGTGTGTGTAAAAATCATGTTTACCATAGTGGGAAGTTGGGCTCTATGTGAGAAAATAAATGAGCCACAATAAAGACAATATGTGAAGCGAAATCAAATTCTCCCTCCAAATGCAGGAATCGACATGGGAAATGAGCCAACCCACAACTCTGTTGCTGCTGGCATCCATGTGTCTCGAGAGGCAATGGAGTGCACCTCCAGGGATGAAGTCAAACAGCTGCATTAGCATCACCGAAGTGACCTCTCCAGGGCACAAGCCTGGACAGTGAGTATGGGGGGCCTGGATTGCCCAGATGGCAAGACCCTCCTCTTGGCCTCACTGATGTGGTCCAAAGGAAAGCAGAGCAATACGTTTGGCACCAGCTTGGCTGCAGCAATTGTTGGAAGGAGGCATACTAGCAGCCATCCAACTGACTTAGGGACTCCACTCTGGATTTGTGTAGCGTTTACTTCTTAGCCTTTTCTACTCCTGAAGATGTCCTGCAAGGCAGTGGATATAAACCCAACCCTATTGTAGCATTGAGTGCTCACTAGAAGGACAGATCCTGAAGTTGAGGCTCCAGTACTTTGGCCACCTCCTGAGAAGAGAAGACTCCCTAGAAAAGACCCTGATGTTGGGAAAGATGGAGGGCACAAGGAGAAGGGGACGACAGAGGATGAGATGGTTGGACAGTGTTCTCGAAGCTACTAACATGAGTTTGGCCAAACTGCGAGAGGCAGTGAAGGATAGGCGTGCCTGGCGTGCTCTGGTCCATGGGGTCACGAAGAGTCGGACACAACTGAATGACTGAACAACAACAACAACAAATTGTAGCATGCAGAATAAGGGATGTGGTAATGAGTGTGGTCAGTGGGCTTGGGAAAAGGCTCCGAACTTTATTTTCCTCTGTGTATTGTTAAAACAGTGACCCTTTAGCTAGGCACAGGGTTGATATTAAACTAAGGTATCAGAGTACACCCAACGAAACAAAATAAGCACATCAGTTTCAGTTCTACTCTCTCAATATATCCTACAGGCTTAAGACCTCTCAGAATGCAAGGGAAAACTGTTCATGAAAGGAGAGTTGCACCCACAGAAGAAGAGAACAACTAACATTCTGTGGACAACAGACCCTTTCCCTCTTAAGAGTTAAATGTGAGGATTCATTTGGGAGCCATGGCAGGTTTGAACCTCTGAACCCATTTGATCCAACTCCATGTGGTTACTGAGACACACAAGTGTTCCAAGCTCACCTTAATAATATTTCTGAGCAGATGTTAATATCAACTCCGACAAAGCTGACACATTCCTCCACTACGCTGTCTAGGGTTGCTTTGAGCAGGGTCTGAGATACATCATGCTGCAAGATTTGGGGGTGCGGGGGGGTGGGGAGAGACAAAAAAAAATATCCAACAATAACTGAGCAATATCGGATTGCTGAAATACGGAAACCACACAGAAATGAGAATTCCAGAGAATGGCAATTTTAATAAAACATTTGCTGGTATAATATCAACACGTGAAAGAGCCCAGGAGATGCACATCTGATGTACTGCCACTGCTCGTACTGCAGAGCTAGCATTATACTCTTAAATTTATTTTCAAGCTGTCCTTTCCTTTTAAAAACAGTTTGCGAGAACTCCAGATAGGAGCTATGCACATGATAGACAGCCTATCCTATTTCTTCTCAAAACAAAGACCCATTACTGGGCAAGCACTTGCATGTTTTTCCTCTAAAAATGATATAATGGAAATGAAGAAAGAAGGAATCATTGCAAGAAGGAATTACTGCAATGTACTGGTTTTACTTATGCGTACCCCCCTCCAAATTTGCTACATACTTGGGTAGCAAAATACTTAGTAGATTATTCATTGCAAAATCTGCCAATAAATAATAATCTGCTTCCTGATCCAACGAATGGCTGTACATGTGCTCGGGTAGCTACAAGGGGAATTGCATGTGATACACAAATTATTCCTAGCTAGATCAAGCAGCAGGAGCAACTTTTTGGAAGGAGGAACTGAGGATTAGATGCAGCCTGACAGGTGTGGTTCCAGCTTCTTTAAAGGGGTTGGGCCACCTGCAGAGTTCCACATGATGTTGTGCATGTATAGTGCCGGATCGGGATGTTGCCCTTTACTTAATCAACCTATTACTTTTAAATAACTCTGCATATCATCAGGACCACAATACAGATACTTCTTTGCCTTACGGAAGGAAGTAGGAGACATCATTTAGGAACGTAGGGAGTCAAACCACTGGTCTCTCTAGCTCAGTATTGTCTATACTGACGGGCAGGAGCTCTCCAGGATTTTCAGATGAGGGACACTCCCAATCCTGCCTGGAAGTGCCAAGGACTGAAATTGGGTTGGGCACATGGTCAACCACTGAGCTATGGCCTCTCCCCATGTAATAATAATAATAATAATAATAATAATAATAATAATAATAATAATACCAGTTACAGGTGGGTAGCCGTGTTGGTCTGCCATAGTCGAAACAAAATAGAAAATTCTTTCCAGTAGCACCTTAGAGACCAACTGAGTTTGTTCTGGTATGAGCTTTCGTGTGCATGCAACAAACTCAGTTGGTCTCTAAGGTGCTACTGGAAAGAATTTTCTATTTTGTTTCGAATAATAATACCAGTAATTGTTAGAATGAAAGGTCATCCCTCTTATTTACTTCCCCATTGCTTGTTAGAGCAATACGTGAAAACAAAATAGACTCATACCTCCTTAACTCACAGCCTGGTCCGTTAAAATGTGACACTCCCCCAATTAAATGCACCCTAGTGATTAAGCTGGACAAAACTAGGTTTCAGTAGGAGTGGTGCAGCATTAATTAGTAAGACAGGCATAAAGCAGAAGAATATATGAATATCACACACAAACCACAGCTTTAGCCCACCCCAGCCCCGGCAGCTAATTGTTCCCCCCCTAAAAGCTACCCTTAAAGCAGGAACATGCTCTGTGATGTGAGATGCTATGAGCCTCTTTGGATCCCAGCCTTTGTACCATTTTCCTAACACTGTTATCAATTAAATATATACTATTTTATTGCTTTAATATGTGAGCCACTCTTAAGTGTGGCATAGAATTTTACATAAAATAAAAGGTGGAGAAGAGGCAGTGAGGGCCCCATTCTGTGTATCACTGTGAGAAGGACATGTAAAAACACACAGTGGACAAGATCCAAAAGCCCTATTTGCACTCCCAAACACATTTCATGGGTACGCAAGGGCTTTTCTGATTTCCTCCACAAACTGCTGTTCCTCATTAAGCTCATTACTTTTTCCTCTCTCTCCACAACTAGCTTTTAGCACGTATGATTTTGTTCTATATTAATGCTCAGTATGAGACTAAATGGTTCAAGAAGTTTTTCCACTGAAATTGTATAATGACCACTTCCTAAAAACACAATAGAATCTGCACAGGTACACGAGAAGAGCGCTGCTGGACCAGACCAAAGGCCTAACCAGAACCCATGGACCAGACACAAAATCTGCACCAGATATTTCCAAACTTGTCATGTTGGCGACACACTTTTTAGACATGTCGTCTTCTTCTTTGGGGATCACTCATAGCCAAGTAAGATGGTCTTCCATGAATATGTTCTTAACCGTGTGTCCGTAAGTGACTGTGCAGGCCACTTCTGGATCCACACATCCTTCAACAGTGGGGACATAGGTTTCCAGGCAGGAGTTGATCACAGTGTGGATTTGCCAAATGTGCCTTCCTCTTAGCTCGTTTCTCCCTTTCATCCTCAGTTTGTGCTTCTTTGAAGTCCATGATGCCTTTGGTAGAGGCTATTCTCCTATTGGAGCGCTCTCAGGTCAATGTTTCCCAATTATCGGTGCTTATACTGCATTTTTTTAAAAAAAAGATTTGCCATGTAAATCTTAGCCATGTATCATTTTGTGACAGAGTAATTCAGTTTTACCGGAGGTTAAACTAACCCCTTTCCAGACCCGGGAGGAGCACTGGGAGTGTTTGGGCAATGCACTAACATATTGCGACGCACAGTTTGGAAAGCTCTGGTCTACATGCTGAACATGAAGGCAAGAGTCTTCTACTGCTACTGTTCCCTTGCCTCTGATACTGGAGGGAATATATAGCCATGATGACTAGCAGCCACTAATAGCCTTACCTTCCAGAAATCTGCCTAACGCCCCCCCCCCTTTAAAAAATGTCTGAGTTAGCAGAAATAACTTCATTCTCTGGTAGCGAATCCCACTGTTGAATTATGTGCTGAAAGGAGAACTACCTCCTCTTGTTTGTCCTGAATCCATCTTCATTGGATGACCTGGGTTCTTGCTGGCTTGCTGTCCCACCTGAGGGTGCTCTGAAGCAGTCTGTAGGACTTTTTCTTCCAGATGGTATTTGAGAGTTTGATTAGCTGGAGTTTACTTTTGTATGCTACATTTTTTTCCCTTCCAAATGAAATTAGCTATGCCAAGATTTCAGAATAGGGCCAAATGAAAAAGTTAGTACGTTTCTAAACTGTAAAGTGTGACGCAGGTGGCGCTGTGGGTTAAACCACAGAGCCTAGGGCTTGCCAATCAGAAGGTCGGTGGTTCGAATCCCCATGACAGGGTGAGCTCCCGTTGTTCGGTCCCTGCTCCTGCCCACCTAGCAGTTCGAAAGCATGTCAAAGTGCAAGTGGATAAATAGGTACCGCTCCAGCAGGAAGGTAAACGGCGTTTCCGTGTGGCCAGCATGACTAAGCCACTTCTGGCGAACCAGAGCAGTGCATGGAAACGCTGTTTACCTTCCCGCCAGAGTGGTACCTATTTATCTACTTGCACATTGTGCTTTCGAACTGCTAGGTTCGCAGGAGCAGGGATTCGAACCGCCAACCTTCTGATCGGCAAGCCGTAGGCTCTGTGGTTTAACCCACAGCACCACCCGCATTCTAAACTGTACTTAGGGATAAATATACGCAAGATACATTTCAGTCCTGTAGTAACCAAAATCTTCCCAACGAACAGCACTGGGAAGATCAACTAGGCCTTTTGCTACTGCCCATTGCTCCTTTTCAGGGTTTAAGTGCTTAGTCCTGCTTTTAAAAGTTCATCATACTTCGCAAAAGTTGAAGCATTTTAAATTTACCTATATACAGTACATGCACTTAAAGCAACAATAATGTCAACTTTACTGCTCAGGCCCACCAGAGCCAAGAAGCCTGACTGCTTTGTAAATGCAGGAGCTAATTCAATCACCATGTTGGCTTAGCTCAGGGGCTCTTATAAGTCACTCATATAAATCTGGGTTGATCTGCAGTGGTTTTGTGATGCATCTGTTCGGGACATCATGCTGGCTTTGAGCCAAGATCCCAGATTATTTCACCCAATAGTTTGTTTTATCTTGTAAGCCACTGAGCGCTTCCGAAGTTATTTTAACCAAATATGACATGCTACCAGCATCAGCCTCCATTGACTCATATTTGTAATTCATTAAATTGTGGTTAATATCAGATTGGTTCCCTAAGCTACGCTCTAGCGAGCCCTCATTCCTTTATCACAGTTTATCAAACTTAAGCATACAATGACCATGATGAACAGCAACATGAGATGCGTAAGATAGGAAAGCTTCCTAAGCTCAAAGTAATACCAAACACCATTGATGTTTCCAATGAAGATGATGTCATGCAGGCACCATAATCCTCTTCTGTGTATTCAGCTAGATAATCTGATTGCATGCAATAGATGCTGAAGCACAGACACCAAGAACCTGTTTAAAAAACCTCCGGACATCAAGTATCTTTATTTTATGAAGTGATATATATATTGCTTATATGTACAGGGATAGACAATGTGATGGCTTCCAAATGTTGGTGGGCTACCCATCATCCCTGGCCATTTGGTCATGCTGGCTAGAGCTGATGCAACAATGTTATACCAGCAGTCTCTGCCAGGAATTGGAACGATGTGCCACCCAGAGAACAGCTGCAAGACTGCCTGATGACTTTCATCTACTCAAGAGTAGTAGCTTCCTCACAGGTAACCCCTTACTCCTGAGGAATCCAGCATCAGGCACCAGTGCTTCCCCCGATTTGGTGGCAGTCCAGCTTCTGATTGTGTGAAAGGGCCCTTTATATCTTGTGGATGAGGTTGAACTTCCCTGACCCCTGAAGGCTCCAGATCATCCTTCTCTGTTGTCCACTGTCCACTGACATAGCCTGCTTCACTGTGACATCTGCTTTGGGGCGTGCTAGATCCTCCTCTGAAGAGGATTCTCCCATCAGGGATATGTCAGTTATGTTAATAAGTGTTCAATTCAGTGCAGTTTCAGAAGGTTCAGTCCACTGTATTGATTCAAAGTGGTCAGGGGCGGAGGAAGGTGGGGGCGATGGGAGCGCACCGCCCCCATTGGCACGATTCCGGTGGGGTTCCATCGCGGCTGCCCCCGCCCGTGCTGGGCACCCCGCCCCATAACGCACGCCACACCCCTGCGGGTGACGTGTCCCGCCCCAGAACGTGCACCACGCCCCTGCAGGCGGCACGCCCCCAGGACACGTGCCAGCCCCTCCCCCAACTGCTCCCTGCCCCCGGTGCTGGAGAATGAAGCTCCGCCACTGAAAGTGGTACCCCATCATAGCCAAACATAGACCTACAACTTGTTCCACAATCTCAGGAACCATCATGCCAAATTTTGTGATGATATCTTAAGAGACGTCCTAATGGATATCGAAGGGATAGGCAAATATTTTCTAAAATATTGATATCATCATCATCAATCAATTTCTTGTGCATAGCCAAAGGCCTTTACAATGTACAGCAGAGGGCAAGAGTGAGGCTTTCCTCTGAAACTGCATGATATTTTTTATAGATGTTTGTCTACCACACATTTTTTAGGGCTGAAGTAAAGCAGGTGTAGGTGGTCAACGTAGCCATGGAGAACCAAAGCATATACATGTGGTTTGTGAAGGTGAAGGCGGATGGAGAGAACAGGAAAGTGTTGACCAAAAAGAACTATTAGCTACCAAGCACAGCCAAATTTGGAGATGTCCAAAAAACACAGCTGAGATTTGGGCCCCATCATTCAGAAACATATATCAAACAATATTTGCTTTTGATGCCATGAGTTTAAAATACTGACATTCACTTACGGCTTTCATTTAAATTTTTTTTGGAATAAAAATGTACTTCCACCCCCTTAAATAATGACTTGACCTAAATCTGTTTAATAATGGTTCTCAGCTCCCCGCTCCCCATGCAATTGCCAAATGCTACTCCAATGTCTCCAGAGTAGAGAGACTTAAAGCACAGGATTCAAAGCTGTCAATGATTAGCACGGGACAAAGCAATGGAGAAATTTCTGAAACAACAATGGCTTATCAGCTCCACCCAACGCATGACGGATAACAGCAACAATAGGGGGAAAGAAAAACATAGCATCTTACAAGGACAGGAAGAAACACCATGGACAGAATAATTGTCACACACAGGAAGAACAAGGATATAGTTTGAGTTCCTCACTTGCAATTTTATAAATCATTTAATGGCTCCCGAAATCATTTAAGGTGTCAACACGAATAGATAATAATAATAATAATAATAATAATAATAATAATAATAATAATAATAATAATAATAAAACCAAAGTGCGGCTCCTGCAGCCAATCGGAAGCCGTGGAAGCCCCGTCAGATGTTCGGCTTCCAAAAATAGTTCGCAAACCGAAACAGTCACTTCTGGGTTTGCGGTGCTCGGGAGCCAAAACGATCAAAAACTAAGCTGTTCAAAAACCAAGGTACGACTGTATGCATGTTAAGACATTGGCCATTAGATTCTCCTTAAGATTGAGAGAGGCGATCCTTTGACACATTTTAACACATTATCCAACCAAAGACATTAATATAAACTGCAAAACACTGATATTCAATGTAAAACTGGAGTTTTGCCACTTGTCACAATGTCCATCTGCTATATACACTCCTTTATTCTAGTTTAATTCAAAAAGCACCTATGGTCTGAGACAATTAAAATGGAAATGAAATCAGTTTTAAAATTATACAATTGCAAACGCAAATACGTAGATCTAATGGTCCATTTGTCTACCTATTGATCTATCCATCATACACTCTCATGCACATAATCTATTTTCATTATTTATTTTCCCCTTCCTCCTTATAACTCTTGTCCCAGTGGCACCTCCCCTTCAGAAGTGGAGCCTGTCGTCTCAATGTGAGGGCTCCTTGTACCTTTCGACCGTGGATCCAATCTCAATTCCTTCGCACTGCTTGCTCACCCAACTGTTTATTTGTCATGTAATTCCGAGGAGTGACTTGACTGTCTGTACAAACAGTCTGGTGAGCAAAGCATGAGAGAGAAGGAACAAGGAATCCTTTGAAAGGAGCAGCTATGTGTATATTTCTGTCTTGCAAAAAAGGCTTATTAGTTCTCCTTGTCAACGTGCTGCAGCTTTGCCCAACAAACACATGCAGCTTAACACCTGCACGAGCAACGCTCTGAAGCACCCATTAAGAAAGAGGCACCCGCAAGTTTCTAATATTCAAAAGATAACAGCTGTACCAGATGGAGCGGACATCTGCTGTGAATCTATGCATGCTAAGGGAAGACACAAAACTTGACATATTTATAGGAAAAATAAAGAATCTCCCCTCCTCTCCCTTGTCATAGAGTATATGTCTAAACCCTGATCACCAAAGCAATATTTTTGGTCATTCCTATTATCTTTTGATTTCAACGCAAGATCATTGGGGATCAAGTTTGTGAATGACTCAAAACAGGGACGCTAATATGAGTCTCAACCTATGCTGACACCAAATCAACTTCAGTTAAAAGCACAGGAAGGGCATCATTTCTGTCCACCTGGTTAGATATTATTTGTCCATTGTTGCTTTGAAAAAGGTTGTTCCTTTAGCAAACTTCTGTGGCTCCTCTATCTCCCCAAGGCAATGAACAACAAAAACTCAGTGCCCTTCTGTTCCAATGAAACAGAAAGGAAAGGGGGGGGGTATGCTAACTATTCAATTTCGAAGTGACGTCATGTAGACCACAGGCAGACAATTGCAACCATCTTCCCCAATTCCAGATGTTTTAGACTACAACTCCCAATAGCCCCAGCCAACATGGTGAGGGATGATAGGAGGCAGCAAAGCTTCTGAATAACACATGAGTAGTCAGAGGATGAGATGGTTGGACAGTGTTCTCGAAGCTACTAACATGAGTTTGGCCAAACTGCGAGAGGCAGTGAAGGATAGGCGTGCCTGGCGTACTCTGGTCCATGGGGTCACGAAGAGTTGGACACGACTGAACGACAACAGGCAAACTAAGGCGTGGGGGCCGGATCCGGCCCAATCTCCTTCTAAATTCGGCCCGCAGACGGACCGGGAATCAGCGTGTTTTTAGAATGGGTCCTTTTATTTAAAATGCTTCTCTGGGTTATTTGTGGGGCATAGGAATTCGTTCACCCCCCCCCATATAGTCCGCCCCCCCCAAGGTCTGATAAACATTGGACCGGCTGCCTGCTGGAAAAGTTTGCTGACCCCTGGTATAACAGCTGCTGGAAACCAGAGGAGGGAGGAGTGCTCTTGTGTTCAGGTCCTGCTTGCAGATTTCCCCCAGGCATTTGCTTGGCCACTGTGGGAACAGGATGCTGGACTAGATGGGCTATTGGTGTGATCCAGCAGCTTCTCCTTATGTTATTATACAGGTTTTAACAGATAGAACCCTCTTCTATGAAATAATTCCAAATAAACATCCTTTCCCATCCCTGTTGACGAACGATGCATTGGAAATATTTCACTTGAGCCTTCTTACAGTGCAGCCGTTTTTTGGTTTGTTTTTTTTTAAAGAGAACTTCATTTAAAGAAGTGGGTATTCAGAATAAATCATTTCTGTGGAAATCAAGTTTTTCACATGGGTTCCAAGTGAGACTTTTGGCTCTCACATTTTGAGGTTATCGCCAGTGAAACAGGAAGTGCCACAGGATAAAATTAGATCATTCAAATGTCTGGTTACGACTGCGGCAATAAAAAAATAAAAGTGTTACACACTGTAATTAACCATCAAAGGAACTTCTGATATTAAAATTACACTTTAACCCTTAAGCTTTATAACCAGCAGCTTGTAAACCTGGTTTATACTCATTTCTCCCTTTGAAGTTATTCACTATTCAGAAAAGGGCCTGTAAGGATTTTTGGTTTCCATGGATATTTTCTTTTGATTATTTCCATGACAAATTTGTCAACTTTACAAGAAAAAGGGAGATTATGGAGGCATGCGCGCATACCACAAAGCAAGCGGTCGTATGGCAGTAGCTGCCACTGAAAGACAGATACATGGATGTTCTAAGCATCTTCAGATAAAGTACCAAGATGTAATTAGGTAATTTTGATTCTTTTACAGGTAGGAAAGGAAAAGGGGGGAACCTGAAAAAAAAAATTAAGTTTCATGGAGCAAATGAAAGCCCCACGTTTCAGAACTGATTAACCAAAGTTTACACTGGGACTTTTTTTTTTAACTTCAGCGATTAGGAGTCTTGGAGAAAGCCTAACAGCAGGAGATGAGGGATACTTCACAGTCTGAGGGACTCAAAATGGTGACCATCTAGGGCAGGCCCTGGTGTGGGAGATGCAGTCCTCTCTACGCCAGTGTGGTGTAGTGGTTAAGAGCGGTGGACCCGTAATCTGGTGAACCGGGTTCGCGTCTCCACTCCTCCACATGCAGCTCCTGGGTGACCTTGGGCTAGTGACACTTCTTTGAAGTCTCTCAGCCCCACTCACCTCACAGATGGGGGAGGAAGGGAAAGGAGAATGTTAGCAGCTTTGAGACTCCTTCGGGTAGTGATAAAGCGGGATATCAAATCCAAACTCTACTCTATCTGGTCTTTGGGATTCTCCTCAGACCATGCCCACTCCTCAGGCTACACCTTTCACTGGTTTTGCCACATGCACTCCTTAAGTGCTTTTGCCTTGCTGGAATGTATCCTGGAACTGTGATAACACCTCTTTTTCCTAGATGGGGGGTTTGGAAAGATTCCTGCATTGCAGGGGCTAGATGACCCTCAGGTTCTCTTCCAATGTGATGATTCTATGAACGATGTGGGCATATGTAGAAACCACAGACTTATGTTCTTAGGTTCCTGACGTTCTCGGGACAACCTGAATGTACCTGACTGTTGTTTCACAGGTACAATACGTGATATTGCCTCTCTGCAAAAAAGACGAAGGTTATAATCAAAACATACGGAAAGGCCCGTGTGAGACACAATGCATAACATCCTTTCATGTGGAGAATTAAAAGACAACCAACATGAGAAAACACCTTACATCTCATGTAGAAGCCTCTGAAAGTTCAGACCAGGGGTTTTAATCTTTAGCGTCTCCTTTGGAAAACCCCTTTCAATTAGATTCTAAGAACAGAAGCTTAGTCCTCTGATGTTTGATAAAAGAGCCTTACTTCAAGACTATCTTTTGAAGATTTTTTTTTTTTTTTTTGCATGCGGTTTCTCCCTCTCCTCCCCACTCTGGACACAATTCGGGATATTTTTTGTTCCAGTTTGTACTTTTATTTGGATTCATTTCTTGCCGTTTCAAAGTGAAATGCTGTTTGTTTTTAATAGCAATATGTTACCTCGAAATATCCCCAGAGGCCAAATATATATATATCATCCCCAATCAAATCATTTGAAAAACTGAAAATACCATTACATTTTAAAGTACATTTTGGATTATCCATCTGTGTTGCATTTACTTAAGTCGTTTTTTTAAAAAATCAACAACAATGCCAGCCACTGTTATGACTGTTGCAAATGCAATGATGTTGCGAAATTAGCAATGGAATTTAATTTAATTCATGTACTGATAATGCTGATTTAGCCAGTTTAGGACTTGTCTCTAGGAACCAAAAGCAAGAGAAACCAACACACAACAATTGGTAGTGGTGGGGTGTTATCAAATACTTGTACCATTAGTACCACATTTCTACTTATTGTAAATCTTTTGGCAGTGTAAGGTATTTGCACAGGCTTCTCATTTACTACCTGGCTAGGTTTAAGGATTTTGTGTTGCTATACAAAGCCCTGAACCACTTCAGCCAGGATGCCTTAAGGACCACCTGAGCCCTTGTATCCCAATTTGATCACCGAGATCGTCAAGAGGAACATTATCCGCTGTTCCCCACGTTACAGAGGCCTATCAAGATATGACAGCCATCTTCAAATATCTAAAGCAGGGGTCGGCAACCTAAGGCCCATGGGCCACAAGCGGCCCATAGGGATCATTTAACTGGCCCTTGGACCCCCGCCGCCCGCTCAGTCGGCTCCTGTGTGCTGCGCAAACCAGCGCGGAGGAGAGCGGGGACCGCCTTCCACGACGCTGGCTGGCTTCAGCCAATGGGAAGCTGCACACGCCTCCTCCGTGCCAGAAGGAGCACCAGAAATAGCATTAGATGGCAGAAAGTGAGGAGGAATTAAAGAACCTTTTAATGAGGGTGAAAGAGGAGAGCGCAAAATATGGTCTGAAGCTCAACATCAAAAAAACTAAGATCATGGCCACTGGTCCCATCACCTCCTGGCAAATAGAAGGGGAAGAATTGGAGGCAGTGAGAGATTTCACTTTCTTGGGTTCCATGATCACTGCAGATAGTGACAGCAGTCACGAAATTAGAAGACGCCTGCTTCTTGGGAGAAAAGCAATGACAAACCTAGACAGCATCTTAAAAAGCAAAGACATCACCTTGCCGACAAAGGTCCATATAGTTAAAGCTATGGTTTTCCCAGTAGTAATGTACGGAAGTGAGAGCTGGACCATCAAGAAGGCTGATCGCTGAAGAAGATCAAACCTATCCATTCTCAAAGAAATCAGCCCTGAGTGCTCACTAGAAGGACAGATCCTGAAGTTGAGGCTCCAATACTTTGGCCACCTCATGAGAAGAGAAGACTCCCTAGAAAAGACCCTGATGTTGGGAAAGATGGAGGGCACAAGGAGAAGGGGACGACAGAGGATGAGATGGTTGGACAGTGTTCTCGAAGCAACTGCCATGAGTTTGGCCAAACTGTGGGAGGCAGTGAAGGATAGGCGTGCCTGGCGTGCTCTGGTCCATGGGGTCACGAAGAGTCGGACACGACTGAACGACTGAACAACAATGTGTCCTTTTATTTAAAATGCATCTCTGGGTTATTTGTGGGGCATAGGAATTCATTCATTTTTTTCCTTCAAAATATAGGCTTGGCCTCCCACAAGGTCTGAGGGACAGTGGACCGGCTCCCTGCTGAAAAAAGTTTGCTGACCCCTGGAATAGACCCACTGAAAAGAATGGGCCTGGGTTAATAATGTCCATTGATTTTAATGGGTCTACTCTGTGTGATGGGTCTACTCTCTTTAGATACAACTCAGGGTTTAGCCTCAAAGACAATGGAGGAAAGTCTTCCAAGGAAAAACACGGGAAAGTTAAAAACTGAAAGGGTGAATGCTCATTTTCTCTGCTTGCAGGAAAGCACCCCACTTCTATTTGATTGGCACAGCAGCTTAAAAGAAGCCATCCAGGGATGCATGTGTTATGTTGAATGACCCGTGAAAGACTGAAGGCTCAAAGAAGATCAGAAAACATTTGACATAACAGAGGTGGTGTGAGTTCAGCACCAGTTTCCCTGGGATTCTCCAAACAGAGAAGATAAACACCCATTGTGTTCCTCACAACTGGTACCAATTTCAGCATTGCTCCTTTCGCCCTCAAATTGCTTATATATAAGCAAAAGGGAAAACAAGAGTCACTTGTTTTATGACTGAAAACTATTTTTAATGAGGCATACCTTTATGGGCAGGCCACCTATACGCATAATTAACACCAAGGAAAAGCACTTCCAGAACACTACTGGGATGGGAATTAAGAGAGTCACCAAGTTTGCACATATCCTCGTTCAGACGTTACAGTGACTAACACATCTATAAGTGGAATATGTGAGGGATCTTTGATCCACAGTTCATTGCACACCGCAGGAGAGACTGCACGGTACCTCTAATCACTTTAATTACTTGGGGAAACTAGCAAGACCCACTTTGGGCTCAAATAAAATAAATGTTTACTTATACACAGCAACAAGGTAGTGGTTTGGGAGTAAAATGGTTTAGCAGCTCAATATGTCAAATGCAATGTTTATAGAAGAATAAAATTATTAATGCACATAAAGATTGAAACAGGTTATCGAAACCCACACTGCCTGGACCACCAGATTACATTTAAGGCTGAGTTACACATCACTTTAAAACACAAGTAAGCTTAACTATAGTTAAAAAGTGAATGAGGTTAGGGCAAAAAATTGCAGCTGCCTGGCTCCTCCCCTACTCCAGCCATGCTGCCATGATTTCACTGTAAACTTAGAATCATAGAATCAGACAGTTGGGACTTAAGGAGAATTTACAGTAAATTTAAGGAGAATTAAAAGTTAACACTGTTCCATTTATGTCTGTTCATTGCTTATTGATTTATATTTAAAATGTAGTGAGTTGCTTTTTTTCCCTACCAAAAAAAAAAAAGGCCGTCAAAGCAGCTTACAATACAGCAAATAAAACTGTATGTTGTATCTGACTAAGTCATACTCAAAGTAGACCCACTGAAATCAAGGGACATTACTAACTCATTAAGTATATTTAAATGATTGCAGATACTGTGAATATTGCATTAAAATTGTATTTATGCAATCTTATACTCTATATTTATGCTAAGATTGCATTGGATTATGATGATGATGATAAACACTGTTAATATGATGTATACATACAGAACTAGCATTTTTCTCCTCCTTTGCTTGTGTATGTAAATTATTTTCCGAAATTTACCTCGGAAAAACCCAAAACCTATATACACACACAAACACACACACACACACACACACACACACACAGCCTTCTGAGGATTGTAGTTGATTATTTGCTGGTTTTTAAATCATCACTATACACACACACACACACACACACACACACATATATAGTGATGATTAAAAAACCAGCAAATAATCAACTACAATCCTCAGAAGGCTACAAATACAAGAACGTGTTGGGACAAAGTTCTACTGGTTAAGTTAAAAGGAGCCGTCACCTCCTTTTATATAGTTTTTGAGAGAAAACACAGCTTGGATAGTGTGAGTTATAAATCCACAAAAGATATTCACAATATTCCAGAAGAGCGAACTTTTTCATGCATTAATTCTGAAAGCAATTCATACAGCCCATAATAATCTTACTTCTCAAGCTTCTGCAATTTATTGAAACATCTGCGTAAGACGACACAGTCCCAATTTCTCCACCACAGCGTTCCCATGTGTGGCTTATTCATTCCTATGCAAAAACGGAGCAGGAAATTCTGATTGAGCTGCCTTGACACGCACTTTCCCCCCAATGCCATGTACATAGGTGTGAATGACTGCACAAGGTATACAGAAGGAGAGAATTAGATCATCGTACCCAGCTAATAATCCACAGTGACTTCAGGATGCTTAAGAGTCTGTGATCTAATTAGGCAATTTGTTTCATGAGCCTAGCTTGTGTGTTCTAGTAACATTTTAATTGCAGCGGACATTAAGTAATGTAATTGTTTTCTAATGACTTATTTTCTGTTTTATGGTATAATAACATTTTTTCCTTTTGCTAGAGGCCCACAGGCCTTAGTGGAACCAGGGTGGGCAACATACCCCCCTCCAAGCACTTGTATCTCACCTGGAGATGCATGTGAAAACTGTGCAGGGTTTAAATGGAGCTGGAGCTTAATCCCTCACCTCCCTAATGGTTAAGAATTGTTGGGACAGCTAAACAGACTGCTGCGGGAAGTACTGTACTGGACTCTCCTGTATTGGGGATATTTAAGCCAAGCCAGGATAGGTACCTGACTGTCAGGAATGCCGCGGTTGCATCCTGCTTTTTAAAAATTTCTATTTAGACAGCTTAAAGGTAAAGGACACCTGACAGTTAAGTCCAGTCGTGAACGACTCTGGGGTTGTGACACTCATTTTGCTTTACTGGCCGAGGGAGCGCCGTTTACCTTCCCGCCACAGCGGTACCTATTTGCACTTTTGGGGTGTCTATTTGCACTTTTGGGGTGCATTTGAACTGCTAGGTTGGCAGGAGCTGGGACCGAGCAACGGGAGCTCACCCCGTCGCGGGGATTCGAACCGCCGACCTTCCGATCGGCAAGCCCTAGGCTCTGTGGTTTAGATCACAGCACCACCTTTGACAGCTTAGGCACCCCTTAATTACAGTCATTTCTAAACAGTGCGCAAGGAACACAATGCTATGAAAATAAAAACCGGATAAAGCTATACAATCAGAATCCAGTTAAAATGCAGGCCCTCCAAGTGTCCCTGTTTTCCAGGGACAGTCCCGGATTTACAGAAGCCATCCTGGAAGCTGCCCAGAGTGGCTGGGGCAATTCAGTCAGGTGGGAGGAGTATAAATAATAAAATCAACATCATCATCACCACCACCACCATCCTCACCATCATTATTACAGTGGTAACTTGTGTTAGGATTCTTTTCCCGTGTTGCAGTCATGGGATTGTTTTTATCACATGACAGTGTATGTTTTCATTCCACATTGCGGGAAGTGACGGAGACAGGATGTTTTTCTTAATTTATCCTTTTGTTCTTTCTCTTTGCTGTCTGATGTTGAAGAGGAAGGAGCTCAGCTATGATGCTCTGAGTGTGCATATGTAAATAAACGTAGTGTAGCCAAAAAGCTGCGCTACTGAGTCTGAACACTGAATGCCTAGACTCTGCTGATCCTGAAGTGTGCTGATGCCTCTAGGTATTAGTCGCTGTGATGTTCAGGCTGGAGAAAGCTTTTGAATCTCCCGAATGACCGACCAGGAGGGAGAGAATTTGCCAGTCGAGCATGTGCCTCTGCCGGACTCCTACTCGTGTGTAGGACCACCTGACACCTTGGTTCAATAACAGCTTAGTTTATGAATAACTTGGGATTAAGAACACTGCAAACCCAGAAGTAGGTGTTTTGGTTTGTGAACTTTGCCTTGGAATAAGAACATGTTTTGCTTCCTGTTGAGTGTGTTCCATTTGTAAATTGAGTCCTCCACTGCTATGGGAAAGCACGCCTTGCTTTAAGAACGCTTTAGTTTAAGAATGGACTTCCGGAATGGATTAAGTTCGTAAACCAAGGTACCACTGTATTATTAAATAAAGTGTTCCTATTTGCACCAGAGAATTGTTGGAGGGTATGAAAATGCCTGTTGAAATTAAAAAAAAGTATTTGGAGAGATGGAAGGAAGAGATAACCCCGACCAGAGAATAATGGCAAATCAAGTTGATGGACTATGCCGAAATAGCAAAACTAACTGGGAAGCTTAGGAATCAAGAAGACAAGAAATTTAAAAAAGAATGGGAAATTTTTATAATGTATATACAAAATCATTGTAAACAGGTCAAAACATTAGCAGGATTTTAAACACACTTGTAATGTAACAGAACGTATAGATAATTTAGGAAGATGAAAAATTGGAGAAGTACTGATATGCAGTTGAAAATAGAATCATTAAGATCCATGGAAGGGATGGGGGGGGGGAGAGTCAGGAGATTCAGAGCAATCTCGATAATTAGATTGGGAATTGTCTTTGTTGTATGTTTATATTTTGGAAAATAAAATAAAAATATTATTTTTAAATAGAAATTTTTGAAGTCTTTGTTAAGCACTGGAAGTTCAACAGGAAGAAAGCCCTTCTGACTTCAACAGGAAGCGAGTTCCATAAAACAGTAGTGAATGAATGGTTCCTGGTGGATGCAAGCCATGCACCTGAGCCATGGGGAACCACTAACAGTGACTCCCTCCCCCCACAAAAAACCCACCTCATTGATTGGGCAGGAATAATATGAGGCAGTCCCTGAGGTATCCTGGCCCCAAGTTGGTTAAGAGCCTTTTAAATTAATCCAGCAGCCTTGAATATGGCCGGTAACGTATAGGCAGCCGGTTCGAGCTGTTGAGCACTGGAGTTATGTGTTTGTGATATAGTCTGTCCCCATCAACAGTCTAGCATTGAGCAAGGGGTTGCCCTAGATTACCTCCAGGGTCTAAGATTCTCTTTGGAATACCATGGCGCAACTCTGGGGAAACTCTGGCTTGAATTACAATATGCCACAAGCAGAACAGAGGCCAAAGGGCAAATAAGAGAAAGCAACTGAAAAGTTCTCGGAGAAGAGCACAGTTTTGATCAAAAGTACTCAAGTCACAACATTTAATTAACAACAGTATGTTCAGAATTGCAGCTGGAATGCAATCCTCGTCTTTCTTTTTGCAGGCTTCTGGGTAAGGTAAGATGCTTATTAACTTGACTATCCAGTTTTTTAGTTTTAAATGACTCTCAGCAGATCAGGGTAAACAGATGCACACACACACACACACCACCTTCCCGCGGTGGAATCTAACCCTTCCTCATTTTTCTGCAGCAAGTTCCAGTGTCATGTCATAACAACTGTTCTGAAAAAAGACCCGAGTTCAAATAACACATCTGAAGTTTGTGCTCAAGTTCCAGCTTGCTTACTTTCAAGTGCAATCTCCTCAAGAACCTCAAACCGCCCCCCCCCCCCGCAATAGATGAAGCTGCCTGCAGTTCTTGAGGTTTTCCACATAAAAGGAATATAAAGTTCAAATACATCTTTCACTAATTTTTTAAAAATTACCATGGCCAGTATCCAGCAGAATGTGTGTACACACACACCAGAATTCAGATTTTCGAAAGGTATTCTTGCAAAATCGCCAAAACAGCTCTTCAAATAGCTTAGAGGATTTCGCACAAGAGTCCTAAACAGCAACCAGAGGGGACATAGCAGTGTCAGTATATATGGGTCCCAAAGACGCACCTTAAAATCATAGAATTGTAGGGTTGGAAAGGACCCAAGGATCATCTAGTCCAACCCTGTGCAATGCAGCAATCACAACTGAAGAATCCCTGAAAGATGGTGATCCAACCCCTGCTTAAAAACAGATTTAACTCGAGGGAGCGGGGATCCACCAGTAGCTGTGGATTCTGCATAAAGCATTTACCATAGGCACATGCAAGGTGCATAGTTTTGCATATTTAGAGAAAGCTCGCAGGTCACTTGTAGAGCGCATTCATTTCAGAGTTCGTTCCAGTTGCATGACCAGTGAAAAGGATATGAACTAGGAGGTGCTGAGAAGGCTCTTTTGGAGAGCTACGGCAAGCCTGAATACCGGTAGTCAGAATTAGCCAAGAACACAGACTTGGCTGCTTTATAGCAAACCAGACCCTTTGCCTACCTACCGGTAGTTTAGTACTGTTAACAATGAAAAGCTGCTCAGGGCTCATTCAGGCAGGATTCTTTCTCAGCCCAACCTGGAGGCACCAGAGAGGTTTCGCATGCAAGCTATGTCTCTTCCCCAATGGCTAGATGGATGGTCAGGCAAATAATAAGGAAAACGTTTTTGTTTAAAAACACAACCAAAAAAAAAGAAGCACTCTAACAGAAAGTATTGATTTCCCCTTTTATTTTACATTTTATTATTCATTTCAAAAAGTAAACAGAAGCAGCAAAACAATCTGAAAATGACATTATGAAATAAAAAGGCAGCAGCTTTCCTAATTAGCAGTGGACAAAGGAGCAGCTTTGTGGTTCTATCATTCTACTTTTTGTGAAGCCCACACTTTTTTACTTATGGTTTGTTTTTTTTAATACCCTCATCTAGAGACCCAGGTAGCAACACTGCTGTGGGATATAACCAAATCGCCCAGGCTGTTGATGTGATTATTCCTTTTCGAATGTTAAGAACATGGCATGAGAAGCAGCCATATCCACTTCAGATACACACATATAAATGGCCAAATCCCTGTTGTAAACAATAGGTCGAATCCAGAGGGACCCTATTACACTGCACCATATCCAACATCGTTTCGGAATTCAGACAGTGCGTCAACCTCTACAATCAGCTCTGCAGGTAGCACAAGAGGCTGAAGGTCCAGTGTGGTGTAGTGGTTAAGAGCGGTAGTCTCGTAATCTGGGGAACCGGGTTCGCGTCTCCGCTCCTCCACATGCAGCTGCTGGGTGACCTTGGGCTAGTCACACTTCTCTGAAGTCTCTCAGCCCCACTCACCTCACAGAGTGTTTGTTGTGGGGGGAGGAAGGGAAAGGAGAATGTTAGCCGCTTTGAGACTCCTTCAGGTAGTGATAAAGCGGGATATAAAATCCAACTCTTCTAATACCTATTTTGTCAGCAAAGGTCTCTTCATGGATTGTTGGATCCAAGCCAAACTGATACAATTTCATATTTTAGATTAAACTGGAGTAACTATATTACATTAAAAAAAAAAACCAAAAACCCAACCAGGAGATATTTGGTCACATCATCTGATTAGTAGTCTTCCACGTATAGGAAGCTCAAAAGTAAGATGATGACATTGATTATGGATTTTATTGATTTAGATTCATGGGTTTATGTTAAAAAATGACTACCAATCTGCCGTGAAAGTCAAAAGAGCAGCTAGGCTAGACTTACATTTTGCAGCTTTCTCATAAACAATTAGCTTACCCCAGAAGCATCTGATAAAAACAGGTTAGCCAGAAACCCTCTCATCCTCTTCCAATCCTCTCAGTGATAAAATTTATGTTGCATTTTCTACTTTAATGATTTATTTTCTTTCTTTCAGACGATGCCTTCAATTAAGTTATAACTGCGCCATCCCCTTTAGGCTTGCAGGTTTAATGTTCTGGAGAGGGAGAACTATTAAAATAGTATTGCAGGAGTTTTAAAGACCTGGCAGCTATAGGATATAAATATCTTCTACATCTGCTTCCAAACTCAAATCTGCTAAACTCCAGTAACAGCAGTGAAATTAGCCCACCCTTATAGAAAACATAAGATGAGGCTTTTGTGAAGCTTTGTTCAAGGGTTTTCCTAACGCAGTACCTATAATGATTACAGATTGTCATACTGAGCCCTTGGAACTCAATGAACGAGAAAATCAAAGTAACAGTTCAGTCTTATGCATGGCCAGTGAGAAGTAAGTACCCTTGAATTCAGTGGGATTTACTCCCAAGGTAAGCATGTGTATGATTGCATGTAAATCCTAGTGAAAAAAAGAACCAGCTATCGCTACATCACAAGTAGCATGAAGACTCTACTAGAAACACATGCTCATTAATTCAGGAAATTCATGGGTTGACTTGAGTATTTTCAACATAGAAATGTGACCGAGAAGAAGAAGAGGAGGAGGAGGAGGATTTTGGATTTGATATCCCGCTTTATCACTACCCGAAGGAGTCTCAAAGCGGCTAACATTCTCCTTCCCCTTCCTCCCTCACAACAAACACTCTGTGATGTGAGTGGGGCTGAGAGACCTCAAAGAAGTGTGACTAGCCCAAGGTCACCCAGCAGCTGCATGTGGAGGAGCGGAGACGCAAACCCGGTTCACCAGATTACGAATCTACCGCTCTTAACCACTACACCACACTGGCTCCCTAAAACTTTTCCCTAAAACTCATGCGCAATGAAATATTTTGAATATTCATTTTCATTTTTTCTCCCCAAAGAAGCTTACAATCTCCAATAAAAGCCAAATCTACCTGACAATATATAAACAAAACAAAATATGCTGATTGGTTCCAATGCCTATCTAGTCTAGCATTCTGCTTCTCCAAGTGGCCAAACAGATGAAACTGGGAAGCCCACAAGCAGGTCTTGAACGTAGCTCACCAAATCTGATAGCAGTTGAATGGCCTGTAAAAATGTTCATAAATAACACCTTCCAGGATCTGGAAAACACAGCCATCGTGTTCAAAAACTGTTGGAGAATTATGTTCCTGCTGTATGGTAAAAGGTAAAGGTAAATGAAGACCAGGTAAGTTAAAGTAAATTAAGTTCAGTCAAAGCCGACTATGGGGTTGCAGCGCTCATCTCGCTTCAGGCTGAGGGAGCCAGTGTTTGTCCACAGACAGCTTTCCGGGTCATGTGACCAGCATGACTAAACCGCTTCTGGCACAACGGAACACCGTGGGGGAAGCCAGAGAGCACGGAAACACTGTTTACCTTTCTGCTGCAGCAGTACCTATTTATCTACTTGCACTGGTATACTTTTGAACTCCTAGGTTGGCAGAAGCTGGGACAGAGGAACGGGAGCTCACCCCTTGGTGAGCAAGTCCAAGAGGCTCAGTGGTTCAGACCACAGAGCCACCCATGTCCCTTGTTCCTGCTGTAACCAAGAACTATGAATATGCTTTGAATGTGCTGATGACATTAAGCCCTCTGGGGAAGGGAGGAAAGGACAATGGGTGTTGAGGAGGGGGGGAGGAAGGACAGATGTTTTGGGTTCTGACTACAATATGCTTTTTATTCTGTGTATTTTTTGTGTTTGTTCTGACACTCAATAAAAATTATATTTTTAAAAAAAATGTTGGAGAAATGTAATCTCTTGGTGCAAAAACTGTCTCTGGCCTCTGTTATACTATGTGCAGCAAAAATGTCTGCCCGATGTAGGCAGCTCACCTGGCCTGACTAGGAACTAGGTGGTTAAAGGCCTGACAAACATCTCTGTGGCTCATAAAACATATTTTAAAAGAATACCAATTAATTCATAATGCCAGCAGCAGCTAGAATACTCTACTCAAGAAAGTGGAGGCAATCTAGCATACCCTCCATTAAATAATTGTTTAACAATGTATGGGGATTTACTATAATTGCCAAGTTAACAAATTATTTGAGATTTAGAGATAGCAAATGTAAGATAATTTTATGCCGTAATTGCTAAGTATAATTGTTTAATTCACACTGAAATGGAGAATGCCTGTGTGTATTGCTGAAAGACTCTATTAAAGCTAAAGAAAAGCAAAAGGGGTTGATAATGAACTATTGTTGTTCTCTGCTAGCTCTCTTATTGTGTTTAACCTTAGATCATGTGGGAAGTATTGAATTGCAAATCAATAACTTGGGGAGTCAAGTCTTTGGTCTTCTGTTCCCAGCCAGAAGGGGAGTAAGATGTTGTAAGGAAGCTTTCCAAGGGTTGCATAGGAACAAAGAATAAAGAAAAAGGTTTGTGGTGGACATGCACATAATCTTATGGAACTGTTTGGATGTATCATTTACTGGTTTTGTTCTGTTTTGAAGAAAATTCTGCAAGTAAAGCTTTGAATCAAACTTATGGCTCTGGACAATGTTTCAAGGGAAAATGTGCCAGTTTTTGTGCATCCAGTTGCTTCATGCAACACAATATTAATATCTGCAATAACAATGGCAACATTTTATGCCACGAGGAAGGTTAGTGCCAAACACAGGTTATAGATTCATATTTTTTATATTAATCAGTGGTTAAGCAGGAGATAATTTTCATTACTGAGTATTTTTGAAAATTATTACTTTACTGGATAACAAGATAGTAGATAATATGCTATTATCAATCAAGGGAAATAAGAGAGAAATACAGTTTTTGTGTTTACATAAGCATTTTCATTAATGTAGTCTGTTAAGGAAAGTATGTATTGAGCACACTGAGATATGTATGGTACACATATTTAATAATAAGAATAAGTGTTAAGGAAACCTGGCATTTCCTCCAGCATTACACAAATACAGGGGAAAATCTAATACAGTAATGTCTGTTTAAATTTGCAAATGATCTGGAACAAGTAAGCATCAGGAGAATTGCTAATAGTTTTGGCCTTTTCAACAACTATCCAGGACTTTTAATTCTGCAGCCAGTTTCCCAACCCCCCCCCCAACCCACCAACACACACTTCTTTTTCTTTTTTAAAAGGGGGAACGTTTTATCATGGAATTTCTGCATTAACCTTCAGGCCAGCATCCAAATTCTTGTATTCCTGAAATTCTGTCTACCTGTAGGCAGCTTCTCTTTCTCCAACTTTCCACCAAGGAAAGCTGAATTGGCTTGAAGTTCCTGCTTGCTCCACCTTTCCATGGAAACAAGCAGTAAAGAGACTGTACCTTTCCTCCCTTTCTTCCTCTTCTGAGGACTGGCTATCTTGGAAGTCAAAACTTTCCTCTCCGGAAAAACAGCTTCAGAAATGCTGATCGCAGCAGTGGCAGGCAGGATGGCTCACACGACGCATCCACTGTGAAAGGAACTGGGCGAATTCCTCAAGCAAAACTTGAGGTGTTCAACACAAGCCAAGAAAGCCCTCCTATCATTAATTATGGCGGCTTAGCAAAATAGTGGGAGCTGCCATGGTTCGTTTAATTGGGGGGGGGGGAGAGAATGGGCAGGCAGATTGAATCTTGGGCGTCTTGTTCCTTTTCAGCGACTTGGGTTCCAAGTCTTGGCTGCAGTTACTGGAGAAATGGCTGTTTCAGTAGCACAACCAAAACACAATCATTTACTTTCCAGAGCATGTGGACTTAATATTATGAATGAAAAAGAAGTGCATGGGGTGGTGGCTGTACCTTTTCCATTGGCTACAATGGGACCATTCATATGATCATGTTCACAGCATCCTTGAAACTACCAAACGATAGCTTGGTAAGGGAACACTCATAGATTAAAGTTTTGAAAATAGCCATCCTCTTGGGAGGGAACAGCAGAACTGGCAAGTACTGAATTGGCAAAGATGGGTCTCCTAAGTTTGGCTCCCACTGGCGAGTAGTAACAGGTGGTCCAGGATGACTGATCCCAATAGTAGCCCAATTTGTCAGTTTTATGGGCAACGTCCGCACAGAAGTGATGCTTTGGTTTTTTATTATTATTGTTGAATTCACAATATAACATGTGCATAAATTGTAAGCTCCCAAAAGTTCTGTGGCACTTTCCAGACTGATATTTATAGTGCGGCACATGCTTTCAATGATCGCAGCTCACCCTAGTCCACACAAGTTTGTTTCTCAACCTGGTAACCTCCAGTACCTTTTTGGGTTTGCTGCAACTGACTGACACAAGCTATCCTTCTGGAATTCTTAGTCAAATGAACAAAAGTTCCCATTGCCTGCCTCCTGTTCTAACAAGCACCAAATTTCAACCCAGTGTTTCTTTTAATATTTGCTCTGAACAATTAATATTTGCTCTGAACAGCCAAAGTCTGAAAAGAGAAGCATAAATATTGAGCCCGCTTTTCGGTTTCCCCAAGCCTAGTTAGTTTAGCTCTCTCATTTTACTAGACCCACCATGACTAATGAGCTAACGCAAATCATTTAAGCCAGCATTGCACTGACAGCATCTCGCCCAAAGTTTCTTACGTTTTCAACAAGTGCAATGCCTATTAAGGCTGCAATCCTGAAAACTCCTCTTCAGAGTTAAGTTTTCAGGCATATATATATAATCTGATTCTTTTTTTAAAAAATTGCTGAAGTAACTGTGTAGCAGGTAAAAGTTGCCATTTTACCACGAAGGGGGGAATATGGTGAAAGAACACATGCTTCTCTGACATCCAGCAAAATTGAGTCCAAATTAGAAAACCAATTGCTGCACTGAAGGAATGCACTGTTAAGACAATAACAGCCGCTTTTGTTGGCAGGGGAGCTTGTATATTTTGTTTTCCCAGCTGGTGAGAGGATACAGTACCATTCCTTTTGCTGCCTGGAAACCATTCAGCATTTCTCTAATTTTAAAGCCCTAGTGCACTGTCTTACCTGCATGTGTGTGCGCATGGCTTGAACTATGGTGAAGCAGATACCTTTTGGAAATTACCAGTAGTGCCTCTAGGGAAGAGCTCAGTCTGGAACAGGTTGGAATATTTTGCACAGTTCTCTGTTATGCAACATGGTGCCGAAGAAATACCCACAACATACGACACCTGAACCATGATGTGGATGGCTGTCCATTGCATCAACACAGCCTAGAACAAGAGTGGGCAAAAGCTCTTGGAAACAGGCATTAGTCACTGAGATTCACTGGCAAAACAAACCTGACTGGTAATAAACTGATTGGTTTGGATTCGACTGGCATTTCAGAGACCTGATTTCACATCTCCTCCTGAATTCACCATGTGATATCAGGGAAGGCTGTAGTTTCCACTTCTCTGTGTGTAAACATGTAGTAAATGGAGTTAAAAGGTCCTGAATAGGACCTCTGAACTGTATTTTGGAAAGAAATTGACCTGCCGCACTACTGCTGCAACATCTGGGAATCTGGGCATGCTCTACAACAAATTGTTTTTCTGTAGTTCTGCGGAACATGCAGGACAGCCCACAAGTCAAAAGGCTCTTGCTTTTCATGCCCTGCTTCTGGGCTTCCCAGGCTACTGTTGGAAACAGGACATTGGCTCTTAATATGGTCATGCGTGTTGACATAAGTTAGTATCATTCCCTCTACAGTGGTACCTCGGGTTAAGAACTTAATTCATTCCAGAGGTCTGTTCTTAACCTGAAATTGTTCTTAACCTGAGGTACCACTTTAGCTAACGGGGCCTCCCGCTTCTGCCGCCGCCGTGCAATTTCTGTTTTCATCCTGAAGCAAAGTTCTTAACCTGAGGTACTATTTCTGGGTTAGCGGAGTCTGTAACCTGAAGCGTCTGTAACCCGAGGTACCACTGTATTTCTGATGTTCAAGAGTGAATACTAACAATTACGTAGCCAAAGCAGCAGCACCCACATACAAAAGGATAAGAGACCTAAGAGGGATGGGGACCCCACAAACAGCCAAGTGAGGACTGAGCATGCTCAAGAGACTAGAGTGTTTGGCAGGGGAGGAGAATTGGGAGGGTGGCTGGAAAAACTAAACAGGAGCACTGTCCATTGCATTAAACTAGTATGTTACTGAATACTGAAGAGAGCGCACTGAAAGAAGTGTCACTTTGTGCTTCCTGGTGGCGTGTCTGCAGCATCGAGCATACTGCTTGAAACTCCCGTTGTTCTAGACGCATTTGGCGACAGGGAATTTCATTAGTGTGAGCAGTTTCTGAGCTCTAGGTGCAATACTGCGCCTAAGATTTTAGACTGAAACTGCAGAGTGGAAGGAAAGGAAGACCTTTTTCTGCTCCCCCACTTCCAATTACTCTCTGAAGACTGGAGAAGAGACCCTCTTAAGAATATTAGGAGGGATAGCAGGAGAAGGACTAGACCATGTGAAAAATGAACATAATATTTTAGCTGCAGTTCATTCATTTTCAGCTTTCTATTCTTGTTATATATTTATATTTTATTTTTTAAAAAATATATTTTTATTAAGGATTTTCTTGTTTTACAAAGGTATATGCAATGTCTCTCTCGTGTTTTTCTATGTAATATTTTTACACATCAGTTTCGTTTGTTGAGACATTAGGAAGAAAAGGGGGAGAGAGGTGGGTGGGATGGAGAGATGGGTGGGGTGGTGATGTGTCTACTTATATGTAGGGTTTGGTGTCAGCGTCGTTTGTGCAGGTTCTCTGGTGTCAGCGTCGTTTGTGCAGGTTCTCTGTTGTTCGCTTGTGCTCCTTTGGTGGTGAGAGAGGTCGGGGTTGGCGTAGGGTGTGATTGTTCATTTGCGGTTGGCTGTGGTGGTCTTTGGTTTCCTGTGTGAGTGGGGTGGGTGTTTTTGATCAGGTTAGCCATATTGATTTGTATGCTGTTGGTAGATTTTTGTCATTGTCTTATTGGGCTGTGTGTGTGATGAAGGGGAACCAAACCGGGGTGAAGGCATCTTCTTCTATTTGTCTCCGTGTCAGTTTCAGCTTACTGGTTAGTTTTTCTAGTAGGGCTGTTTCCCATACTACTTGGTACCATTGGTCCATGCTTACTCCTGACAGGGCTCTCCAGTGTCTGGTTATGGCGTTTCTGGCTGCTGAGAGTAGGTGGGTTATGAGTTCTTTGTGCTGTAAGTGGGCATTATTGTCTTGGAAGATGTTTAGTAAGACCAGTTCTGGGTGATTTCTAGCATCTATTCTTGTTATTAAAAAAGCGTGCCTAGACTTTCTGTTGTTGCGCCCATAACCTAGGTTTAAGGTGCCATTTAGCTCTTAAATTTCATATCTCAGTTTCTAACACTGATACAGCAATATATAATAATGCATGTACTTACATACACACAGGCACACACACACACACACACACACACACACACACACAATGCTAAAGCAACAATTAACATTACTGCCTTTGGCACCACAAATACAGCTACACAGATACTAATTATTTGTCAGTCATATAAAGTACAGCACTTTAAAGTAAATAAATCAAAAGGCACAGATTATTTTTATTTGCTTGAGCTCACTTTCAACATAAGCAAGCAAAATGGAAGAAAACCGTGGTATATAACAGATATCTTCACTTTAAAAACAAACATCAAGTCACTTTTTAAATGCCTTGACGGGTGACAGTTGAGATGTGTTCACAGCTTTCTATCAAGTTGTACACCAGCCTCTTAATTTAAACTTCAAAAATCAAAGCCGAGTTGTGAACGTATCAGTCCCTGGTTCGAATCTCACCTCTGCCATAAAATCAGTCAGTGACCTTCGGCAGCCCTCTCTCTTAGCCTCAGCATAAACACAAACCCATGCAATAAGGGGACAATACAGCTTTTCTTATTAGTATTGTAAATTATATGTTTCAGCACTTGAATGCACTATAGAAATGTGCTGCTGGTGGTGTTATGTGCCAAAATGTTTGCCCTTCTTAAACAGTACATTGAAACATTTTCATCATTCCTTAGGGCATGGGTACCTGTGCTCTAAGGGATGCGGGTGGTGCTGTGGGTTAAACCACAGAGCCTAGGGCTTGCCAATCAGAAGGTTGGTGGTTCGAATCCCCGTGACGGGGTGAGCTCCCGTTGCTTGGTCCCTGCTCCTGTCCACCTAGCAGTTTGAAAGCACGTCAAAATGCAAGTAGATAAATAGGTACCGCTGCAGCAGGAAGGTAAACGCCGTTTCTGTGCACTGCTCTGGTTCGCCAGAATCAGCTTAGTCATGCTAGCCACATGACCCGGAAGCTGTACGTCGGCTCCCTCGGCCAGTAAAGCGAGATGAGCGCCGCAACCCCAGTCATTCGTGACTGGACCTAATGGTCAGGGGTCCCTTTACCTTTACCTGTGCTATTTCCAGAAATAAGGAAATACTGAACACAATAAATGCACACTTCTACAATTCAGGATTTGAAATGGAAGCATTTTTTTATGCCCAAGTAGCTAGGTGCTTGTAGAAGAGGGTGAAACTGGGATGAAACAATAGAGCTGTGGTCAATGGATTTTAAAGAAACTAATACTAACACACACACACACACACACACACACACACACACACAAACAAACACACACACCAACCAAACAGGCCTTAGTGGGATTCTAACAGGCTGCAAGCCTTTGCAACTCTTAAGGCATAGTGGCTCTATTTATTCATCCCGAGAGCAAATACCTCTTAACATGAAAATTATTACTTTGGCATGTTATCTTCTCCATCATCAGTGTCAAAGTGGTAGCATTCAGATCTGGAATGTGTACTTGCCAGTTTCATTTGATCAACATGTGTTTTAATACCGCCAAATGCAAGGTCACGCATCAAAGAATGTAGGTCACACTTGAAAGAGGGGGTGCTGCATCCTGGTGAGGGCTTGACAAGCAAAAGACTCTACGAGTTGTGGAACATAACTGCCCAAAGATGAGCTCTCAGTAGGGCCTAGGAAAGCAAAATGCCATCCCTGTGATGGATAAACAGAAAGAAGTCACGCAGGAGCTGGTATTATGGATATGAATGCAGAATACATATTGTACTGTGCTTTATAGAAAACAATTGTCCAGGAGTAGCCAATGTGGTGCCCTCCAGAGATTTTGGACACCAACTCCCATCAGCCTCAGCTAGCAAGGCCAATGGCCAGGGATGATGGGAATTAGAGTCCAAAAACTTGGGGGGAGGGCAGCCACGATGGCACCCCACTGGGATCACGCTGCTGGGGGCAGTACGCTCCCCCCGCACTCCTCTTCCTCCGCCAGTGTCTCCACCAACTAGCCTCAAGTGCCACAAGTTTCATTACTCAGAAAGTCAGACAGGCGAAGGTTTACGAAAAAGGGGCCGTTAGGCTGAAATTCCAGACTGAAAACCCTATGGAGTCTCTGTAAGACAACCCTGCTCATCAGTTCAGTCTAGCTTGTCCCCCTGTCTTCTGGTGCATCACCTACTTAAAACTGGTACCTGACTCTGGTTTACTTCTGATATATTTATTGTCCCTCTGGCCTCATCTATCTGACTCCAGGGAGTCTCTGGCCCCATCTATTGTCTCAGACCCTAACTGTAGGGACTAAGGCCAAGGTCTGTTTGAGTAGAAAGGGAGGTGGCAACACGCTACAAGAAAATATATGCCAGCGAGCTTTGGGCAGCTTGGTTCAAGGAACACTTTGCTGAAGAAACTGATCTTGAGGAGGGTCCTAAAGAAGATAACGTACAGGAAGGAGAAAACAGCGCCAGACGCAGGGATCCACAGATAGGGATCCAGAGTTCGAGGCAAAGGAGGCTCAGCAACAGCTGAATTTGTGTGTCAAACCGAGAAAGAGCAGGGAGGCATGTGTGTGTGTTGAGATTTAATGGGTGAAGAGAGAGTAAACCTCAGGACTCATCACTGACTTAAGAACCCAGAACCATGACTGGCTAATCACCATGTCTTCTGGATCCAACAGAACAGAACTCCTATTTGAGGGAGGCAGCCTAAAGATCAGTGGAAGCTGGTCCAACAGGGTAAGGGCTCAGTTTGGCCTCAACCAGACTCTGCCTGTCTACCTCTTTATTTATGAGTTGTGGGAGTTGCACTCTGTCAGATTCCTCCTCTTTAGTCTCAGTGTCGCCTCTGCAGAAATCAGCAGGGAGGAAGATGAGGACAAGCCCAGAATTAGTTGTCCCTGCCTGGCACTGGCTCTGGTTTTACCTACTTTTGTTCTCCCTGCCTTCTGCCCTAGGAGTCTAAATGGGCACCAGTCTCCATGGCTAAAGAAAGCACGAGCTAAAAATTGTTAATGCCCACAGCTGCAGGCTGAAATACGTGCAGATTGCATGAAGCAAACTCATCACTCACATTCAGAAAATCAACGCAAACACGCCCAATTTCCACCCACCATAAACTGACCAACTGTCAATTAGCAAAAGCACACACAGAAGCACAAACTTGACTTGCCGGCAGTTATGAAAAGCAAAGTGAAACGCATCCACCCAAAACCACGGTATAATTATGACCCCCAAACAATATGCCATACAATCCTATTAATTTGGAATTCATAAGCTCAGCCACCGTATTGCATTAATGCTTAAGACGGTGTAATGTTAAACTCTCTAGGAAAGAAAAGTGCATACAGTATTGTATATCAGTACAGTAAAGATAATATTTGTAGAATTCTACCTTTTAAACACGCACACAGGGCACTGCAATATGTCAAGTAAAGGGACTTGGGGTGCTTAAATTTCTGTTTTGTTTACTTTCTCTTACTTCTTTTGATCAAATAAGGTCATGAATCTGAGATGTTAAAAATATACTTCCATGCATACTTTATTTTGGAGTATGGTAATAGATGCAGAAAAGGAAACTAAGCATTTGGATGGAGTCCCTCCTTTATACGCTTGACTTTCAAATAGCTGGCAGGTCATTAAAGGAGTGATTGGCAAAGATTAGGAGAAAATTATGATATATTACTCACTAGGCTCTCAGTTTTCAACTGGAAATTAAAACCTAATCACTGCTATGATGACTGGTTAAGATGATTTTTTTTTTCTTTTTTGGTTAGCACCTCAAAAATAGTGGGCTGAAGAAACATACGACAGCAATAGGCTTTTTTATTTTAGATTTTAAGAGTTTTGGTGATGTAGCACATTGTAAAAGTTGAAAAGTGGTTTATATATTGCCAACCCATATATTCCATTGCTCAGGAAAAGCATGGAAGAACTACCTGCTAAGCAAAAGACAAAGAAACAAGAAAACCCAATTAAAATAATTATGCAACAAAAAGCTTTCAGGAAGAATATTCATCGAGTCATGTTTGAAAACACATCAGAAGCACCACTGTTGGAACTGCAGTCTTTCTAGGCTCAGCAGCACTATTAAATTCAGATGCAAGGTTCTGTTTAGGTTGGACAGGCCCCAACAGTAGAACAAAGTCAGTCTGTCTTAGTACCATAACCAAATTCTACAAGTTAACAGCTTTTCATGAAAAGCTGCCATTTCAGAATGTCAATCAAGATGGAATATAAGTGGGAACTCCTGCAGAAATAACCAGCTGCAGGTTTGAAAAACATTTTTTGTTCTTTCCCCTTTCTTTTTCTTTTTCCTTTTTTTTCCAGAAAGTGGAAACACAAAAGATATGTGAATGGGATCTCTTTTCAGTCATGTAACCGTAGACGGCCATTTTCACAACATCAAGGACAAAAACACAAGACAATGTTGCAAATGATGTCTTGAAAAAGGACCCTTTGTGGGGTGGTGAATGATTCCAGTTACAAATGAAATAATTATTAGCAAATGGAAACTCATTAATATGAGAAAGGTTTCTCTTGGAGGCAGCAATTTTTTATTACACCTGAATTACGATGATGTATTGAGTGGGTTCTGAACTGGCCTTACATCTTTTCTCCTTTCTGTAAATGCAACCTAGTTCATACTGTTGATTACCTTACATGGCACATAAATCATACACTTCTGGTGTATTTGATGCCAAGCAACAGTAAACATGCTCAATTACAAAAACAGCAGCACGGTGTTACTGGTAAGCATTCAACTTATGTGGAGGTTTTGTTCCAAAGACTGCAACTTAAGCCAAACTCGTTGTTGTTGTTGTTCAGTTGTGTCCGACTCTTCGTGACCCCATGGACCAGAGCACGCCAGGCACTCCTGTCTTCCACTGCCTCCTGCAGTTTGGCCAAACTCATGCCAGTCACTTCGAGAATACTGTCCAACCATCTCATCCTCTGTCGTCCCCTTCTCCTTGTGCCCTCCATCTTTCCCAACATCAGGGTCTTTTCCAGGGAGTCTTCTCTTCTCATGAGGTGGCCAAAATACTGGAGCCTCAGCTTCAGGATCTGTCCTTCCAGGGACAGGGCTGATTTCTTTAAGGATGGATAAGTTTGATCTTTTTGCAGTCCATGGGACTCTCAAGAGTCTCCTCCAGCACCATAATTCAAAAGCATCAATTCTTCGGCGATCAGTCTCCTTTATGGACCATAAATCCAAACTCACATATAGTCAAAACCCATTGGGTTCAATGGTGGATAGGATTGACAATGTCATTCCTCATGACCCTGCCCCTTTTCTGCTGCCGCCCCTTTGTTTTTGTTTGCCATGAGCGTAAAAGCGTAAAGCTAAATGTGTGCAAGCTGCGAGCTAACTGTATTATAAAGGCAGAATTTATAAATATCAACTCATTGGGATAGATTCTAAAAACAGTGAGCAGAGCCCTGGTCATGTAATATGAATTTCATGTTTTTCCATTCACCTCCGAATCCCCTACAAAGCCAACCCTAAAAGGGAAGGCCTTCAAGCAGAGACAGATGGGGTGGGGGAGAATCCCTGTTGCTGAAATGGGGTGGGGTGGATGCTTTCTGTATCCAAAAGCAGCTTATAGCTGAATTCAGGTGCCCAGAGCTCTCTCCTCTAAAGAGCAGTCATGATAACACGGGTGTGCTTAACACGAACGCCCCCCTCCCCAAAAAAGAAAAAACCTGGAAGTAGCGAGATTTGAGCGCTTCTGCGCATGCACAAAGTGCGCAGAAGCGTTCTGCGCATCCGGGGGTTGCATGCTTTCTGGAAAGGCTTCTGGGTTGCGGGCATTCTTAACTCAAACTTCAGCAACCCGGGGTATGACTGTAACTTCTTTCCCTCAAACCAGTCTTTGCTGACATGGAGCCATCCAGATGTTTTGGGTCACAATTCTCACCATCCTCCAGTCAACATGGAAGACACCAGGTTGGAGGAGGCTGCCTCAGGGCACAGGGTTCAAGGTTGTTGTTGTTGTTTAGTCATTTAGTCGTATCCGACTCTTCGTTACACCATGGACCAGAGCACGCCAGGCACGCCTATCCTTCACTGCCTCCCGCAGTTTGGCCAAACTCATGTTAGTAGCTTCGAGAATACTGTCCAACCATCTCATCCTTTGTCGTCCCCTTCTCCTTGTGCCCTCCATCTTTCCCAACATCAGGGTCTTTTCCAGGGAGTCTTCTCTTCTCATGAGGTGGCCAAAGTACTGGAGCCTCAGCTTCAGGATCAGTCCTTCCAGTGAGCACTCAGGGCTGATTTCCTTCAGAATGGATAGGTTTGATCTTCTTGCAGTCCATGGGACTCTCAAGAGTCTCCTCCAGCACCATAAGTCAAAAGCATCAATTCTTCGGCAATCAGCCTTCTTTATGGTCCAGCTCTCACTTCCATACATCACTAGCTGGCCCCAAATGCACACAGCATTATGGTTTGGGGCCTTGGATTTGCCATATCCTAGGCTAGACAAGCAAGACAGAACATGGCTGACGGAACAGCAAGAAAGATGACAGAAGAGACATCAAGATGCCATCTAAAGTACTGGCACTGACGCATCCAAGGGCAGCAGATGAGTGACGGGAAGCTACAGTGTCACCAGGGGGCCCCAAGTGGTAGCAGATGCCAGGGACCTGGTAGCAGCACTATGCCACAACCCATTCAAGCATGATGGCATCCCTGCATAGAAGTTCAAATATCCAAGGCTTTGGGTACATTGTATATATAAATATAAAAAACTGCAATATTTTGTACTGAAGTATACCCCCGAATTTGTAAATGTTGATGATTAGCATTCTGTCAAATTATGTTACTTATTTTGCTAACTTGTTTTGCAATTTCTACTGGATTTCCCATGTCTAAGCCAACACTCATGGGAGTTGCAGTCTAACAACATGTGGAATCCAAGGTTTTCCTACCCCCGATAATAATATGTACACAACTACTGGCTTACACACAAAATTTTCTGCAGTTACTTTTGTAACTATCACCTGTTGTTATGTTTTGCTTGGCTTTGCTTTGCTTTTAAAGGCTACTAATTTGCATGTGATGGAACCCAAGCACTTGTCTGTACAGTGGCACCTCAGGTTACAGATGCTTCAGGTTACAGACTCCGCTAACCCAGAAATAGTATCTCGGGTCAAGAACTTTGCTTCAAGATGAGAACAGAAATTGTGCTGGGGCGGCGCAGCAACAGCTGGAGGCCCCATTAGCTAAAGTGGTACCTCAGGTTAAGAATAGTTTCAGGTGAAGAACGGACCTCCAGAATGAATCAAGTTCTTAACCCGAGGTACCACTGTGTTGGTTAAATTAAGAGTTCAACGTAACTGTGCAAACATAACATAATAAAAAACTGCAGACTGGCAAGCACTTTCTCTATGGAAAGCTGCCTATCTGATTACTATAAATGCATTCTTTTTTGTAAACAAATATTTATTATATATGCTTCTCACAAGAAATAACATTGAAAGGCACTCTTACTTCCTCCCCCTTCCCTTTCTTAAAATGTTGGGAGTTAGCAGCCATAAGCCAAGATTACTATTCCATTTACAGGGGTGTTAAGAATGCAAATGGTTAACAGTAGTATAAACTCTCTACTCGGTTTAAGTTTGGATGTCTAAAGCTATTACACACGGCATTCATCTGCATTCCCTGTTTATGGGAATGAAATATGTAGTCATTTGAAGTCCACAATATGTATACTGTGTTTGTAATAACTGCAGATTTTACAAGCACATTATTCTTTCCATTAGGATTAAAACCTCACCGAATAGCAATTTGTGAAAGAATTCTAGCAGAGCCCTGAGCCCAGAACTCTGACCTCTGATGAGATGCTTGGCAGCAAGGAACTCTAAGTCTAGGCTAAACATCTGGTTTCAGTTAGACTTCCTAAAAAAATAGCCCCTGTACTGGGGAAACTGGTATTCACTTAGCTTTGTCTATATACTTTGACTGACTTCAGTGCTGCCGCAGAAAAGGGCGGGAGGGGAATACCCAACCAGGATGGCTGTCAATCACTGCAGACTTCTTGGTGGCCCATGCAGAGGCAAACGTTTACATTAATGGACACTGTACGCTATTTGTTCATTTTTCTTCTGAGTTTTCCTTCTATCGGGAGTTTACAGCCCCATTGTTTATTTCAGAAGTGATTGCCAAATCACTGCCTTGCAGTCCAAAATGCATTTTGGTTTGCAAATCTGTGTCGTTCCATAAAAACCCCGATTTTTATCTATTGTAATGCTTCCCTCTCTCTTTTTTTCTACTTGTTTGGAATAACCAAATAAATAAATAAATGCACAAAATCCTATTTAAAAATATGTGGAAGAACTATGAGTTTCAGTTTACTGTTGAACATAATAGCTGAAAAGAAAAAAGAAACCCTGTTCACAAAGAGAGACACAGAGCAGTGTTAGAAACTGTGGTATGAACGCTAGGAGGTAAATGGCACCTTAACCCTAGGTTATGGGTGCAACAATGGAAAGTCTAGGCATGCATTTTCATAACAAGAATACAAAGCTGAAAATGAACACACTGCAGTTAAAATATTATGTTTATTTTTCACACAGTCTAGTCCTTCACACACACACACCCCCTAATACTCTTAAGAGGATCTCTTCTCCAGTCTTCAGAGAGTAGTCTCTTCTCCAGTCTTCAGAGAGTAGCTGGAAGTGGAGAAGCAGAAAAAGGTCCTCCTTTCCTTCCACTCTGCAGTTTTACTCTGAAATCTTAGGCACAGTACTGTGCCCAGAACTCAGAAACCTCTCGCGCTAATGAAATTCCCTGTCACAAAATGCGCCTAGAACAACGGGAGTTTCGAGCACAGCTGACATATGAAGCTGTGGCTCAGAAATTTCCCTGGTTCAAATCTTGCCTCTGCCATGAATATACTTACCTGGGTGTAAATCCCATTTAACTTAACCTGGGAGTAAGCCCCATCAATACAGTCACTTCTGAGTAGATCTGTCAGTCTGGATAGCTCAGCTGGTTGAGCATGGTGCTGATAATGCCAAGTTTGCAAATTCAATCCCTGTATGGGACAGCTGATTGTTCCTACACTGAAGGGGATTGGACTAGATTACCCTCAGGGTCCCTTCCAATGCTACATTTCTATGATTCGATGTATAGAACTGTAGCCTAAGTGCCCATAGGTCAGTGATGGCCAAACCTGGCCCTCCAGCTGTTTTGGGACTACAACTCCCATCATTCCTAGCTAACAGGACCAGTGGTCAGGGATGATGGGAATTGTAGTCCCAAAACAGCTGGAGGGCCAAGTTTGGCCATCACTGCCATAGGTAATCTAGTGTCTCTCTCTCTCTCTCTCTCTCTCTCTCTCTCTCTCTCTCAGACTCGACAGTCCCTCCATGATCTGCAATAGCCTGTGGTCCTCCGATAGGCATTGTTGGACTCCAACCAGCCTCAGCAAGTGTGGCCAATGGATAGGGATGATGGGAATTGTAGTCCAGCAACATCTGGAGGGCCAATGGTTAGCCATCTTGTGACTCCAAGGATTTCTGTAAGGTTTACAACCAGAAAAATGAGTGTGAAATACTTTGAACAATTGGAAGCGCTATATAAATGCCAGGCATTATTATTATCATTTATCATCATCATCATTACCTATTATCAAAAGTATTGTTATGAAAATTATTAAGAAGTTTATGAAAAAAATTAGAAGAACAGGGATATAATCTTAAGGTGCAAGTCACGTTTATTAAATAAAAAAGAATTATACTGTAACAGTGCTGCCAGGCGAACACCATGTATTTCTATATGCTCAGAACATTACAAAAAGTAATGCAAGGCCTTTATTTTGACCATTCATGCTAGCTGGTTGCCTGGGACCTCAAAATGCAAGTGAATCAAATTATTTTTCTTTCTTTCTTTTTCTTTGAGTTTGCCAAGAGGTTGTTAGCCTGGAGAAATCTTTTTCAGGTTCACACAGCTCCATAAAACATATAGTGTTTATTACTTTAGTTTATTTATATTTATTTAAGTCTCCGAGGTGAAACTCCAGTGGCGGCAGTGTTACAGTTCAAACAAGCCAAGACTTAAGTTATAAATGTGCCTTTGTGAACTGGTGGTTGCGTTTTGCATGAATGCAGGGGGTTACTAATCAAGGTCTTGCTATTTATTCATTTGGGGCGGAGGCAAAAAAAAAAAAAATCCAATTTCATTCCAGTATAAAATTTTACTGTTAAGGCACAAAATCCATACACCGGCAATCAAGATTCAATAAACTGGGAGGAGAGCTTTAACAAAACAGTAGCATCATAAAGCTTGGCTTTTTCTTTAAAAAAAATATTATGGCCTCAGGGTGTATATTTAATATAGGTCTTAATATTTTGTTGTTGTTGTTTAGTCATGTCCGACTCTTCGTGACCCCATGGACCAGAGCACGCCAGGCACTCCTGTCTTCCACTGCCTCCTGCAGTTTGGTCAGACTCATGTTGGTAGCCCCGAGAACACTGTCCAACCATCTCATCCTCAGTCGTCCCCTTCTCCTTGTGCCCTCCATCTTTCCCAACATCCGGGTCTTTTCCAGGGAGTCTTCTCTTCTCATGAGGTGGCCAAAGTATTGGAGCCTCAACTTCAGGATCTGTCCTTCCAGTAAACACTCAGGGATGATTTCCTTCAGAATGGATAGGTTTGAGCTTCTTGCAGTCCATGGGACTCTCAAGAGTCTCCTGCAGCACCATAATTCAAAAGCATCAATTCTTCAGCGATCAGTCTTCTTTATGGTCCAGCTCGCACTTCCATACATCACTACTGGGAAAACCACAGCTTTAACCATACGGACCTTTGTCGGCAAGGTGATGTCTCTGCTTTTTAAGATGCTGTCTAGGTTTGTCACTGCTTTTCTCCCAAGAAGCAGGTGTCTTCTAATTTTGTGACTGTTGTCACCATCTGCAGTGATCATGGAACCAAGAAAAGTAAAATCTCTCACTGTCTCCATTTCTTCCCCTTCTATTTGCCAGGAGGTGATGGGACCAGTGGCCATGATCTTAGTTTCTTTGATGTTGAGCTTCAGAACATATTTTGTGCTCTCCTCTTTCATCCTCATTAAAAGGTTCTTTAATTCCTCCTCACTTTCTGCCATCAAGGTTGTGTCATCAGCATATCTGAGGTTGTTGATATTTCTTCTGGCAATCTTAATTCCGTTTTGGGATTCATCCAGTCCAGCCTTTCACATGATGAATTCTGCATATACCAGTAAGTTAAATAAGCAGGGAGACAATATACAGCCTTGTCGTACTCCTTTCCCAATTTTGAAACTATCAGTTATTCCATATCCAGTTCTAACTGTAGCTTCTTGCCCTACATAGAGATTTCTAAGGAGACAGATGAGGTTATCAGGCACTCCCATTTCTTTAAGCACTTGCCATAGTTTGCTGTGGTCGACACAGTCAAATGCTTTTGCGTAGTCAATGAAACAGAAGTAGATGTTTTTCTGAAACTCTCTAGCTTTCTCCATAATCACGTTTGCAATTTGGTCTCTGGTTCCTCTGCCCCTTCAATATCCAGCTTTCACTTCTGGGAGTTCTCGGTCCACATACTGCTTAAGCCTGCCTTGTAGAATTTTAAGCATAACCTTGCTAGCGTGTGAAATGAGCGCAATTGTGTGGTAGTTGGAGCATTCTTTGGCACTGCCCTTCTTTGGGATTGGCCACTGCTGAGTTTTCCAAACTTGCTGGCATATTGAGTGTAGCACCTTAACAGCACCATCTTTTAAAATTTTAAATAGTTCAGCTGGAATATTATCACTTCCACTGGCCTTGTTATTAGCAGTGCTTTCTAAGGCCCACTTGACTTCACTCTCCAGGATGTCTGGCTCTACCTGGGGTGTATGAGACCTCCATATCTTTCTGGTAAGCTGCTCCACTTACCCATGGGGCGGGGTTGCGGTGGGCCGCACGACCACCCACTCTCTCCTGGGCACGGGGGACGTTGTCCTGCGTTGCCTGGGGGATCCTGGCTATGTCATGGCAGCCGGCCAATCGGCTGGCTGTGGGGGCGTGGCCAGGACTCATTTAAGCCGAGACGTGAGCCAGGAGGCTCCCTTTTCGGCTCTCTCTCTCAATCTCCCACCTTGCCTCCCTACTTTTAGGTTCTTATCTGGCCTTGCTTTGGACTTCGGTTGGTCGCCTGTCTTGGGTCAGGGGCCTGGTAGGCATTTTTTCCACTTGGCAGATTGGCTTAGAAATTTGGTTTTCGCATTGGGTGACCTTATGATGGGGGGAGGAGATGCCCGGCCATCGCCTGCCCCTCCAAACTTAAGGGTATTCCGTTAAAGGAATCCGGGTGTGTGGATCTTGTCCGAAGCCCGGGGCAGGACTAGGGCCATGCCACGACCCCTTCAGGAACCCAGGGGGAGCTCGAGTTGGTCTGCATCAACAGGGCTCCCCTTACCAGTGGTTTACCCTTATTGGATTCCTGCACAGCAGGCAGGAGTCAGATATAGTCTGGTCTATCCAATGCCTAAGCCAATTACTGCTCACATTCTTCCAGTAGCACCTTAGAGACCTTAGAGACCAGACCAACACGGCTACCTACCTGTAACTGCTCACATTCAGTAACTAATAAAGTTGTGGCCAAAATTTGCCCAATAACATTATCCATATACGAAACAAAATAGGAAATTCTTTCCAGTAGCACCTTAGAGACCAACTGAGTTTGTTCTTGGTATGAGCTTTCGTGTGCATGCACACTTCTTCAGATACACTGAAACAGAAGTCACCAGATCCTTAAATATAGTGGGGGAGTGGGGAGGGGTATTACTCAGAAGGGTGGTGGGAATAGGTGATCGGCTGGTAGCCGTGTTGGTCTGCCATAGTCGAAACAAAATAGGAAATTCTTTCCAGTAGCACCTTAGAGACCAACTGAGTTTGTTCTTGGTATGAGCTTTCGTGTGCATGCACACTTCTTCAGATACACTGAAACAGAAGTCACCAGATCCTTAAATATAGTGGGGTAGTGGGGAGGGGTATTACTCAGAAGGGTGGTGGGAATGGGTGATCGGCTACCCACCTGTAACTGGAATTATCCATATATTCCATGTCCACGTGTGTTTTTTCATCTCCGAGGGGGTGGTTGCGGGGTCTGGACACGCAATAACTCCTCTGTGTATTCTTGCCAGGACACTTATGTTCTTAATCAGGATTGCTCCAAACTATAGTTTGCAAATGCAACTGAATCATATTTTCAAATCATGATTTGGAGGCAATTCTGATTGAATAACTCTGAGTCATATATACAGGGCAAGTATGGTTAGAGGAGGAATGAGCCCATAGCACATTCCATATCTGCAAACCAAACTGAAAACAAGATGTCTGCATTGAGCCTAAAGTTGTATTCAACCAAATTCAGTCCAATCATGAAGTGGTGTTTGATCAGTGCAATAGCATATTATGACACAATCTGGTTTTATTGTCATGATGCTAAATCCTTTCAAGAGAATCATATTTAGAGTTCCATTTAGCTCTGTTTTATCCTAATTATTTGTTGGCATATTGTCAAAGCCTGCTGCATTTGTCATTTGGACAATAAATTGATTTTCAGCATGTTATTATCAGCTGCATCTTTCTGGCTTTTCTGTTAATCCATGGGATGGGAAACTTTTGCTCATGTGATCCACAACATAGAATCATAGAATTGTTGAGCTGGAAGAGATCCCAAGGGACATCTAGTTCAACCCCCTGCAATGCAGGAATCACAGCTAAAGATGATTACATGACGACCACATGATTGTGTGTGTGTGTGTGTGTGTGTGTGCGCGCGCGCGTGTGCAGGGGCACAAGGGAAGAAATGTGAAGTCCCACTGCACAAACAGCAATTATTCTGTGCTATCAGAACTACTTTGTTGTAGTTACAGGTAGTTAGCCATGTTGGTCTGCCGTATCTGAAGAAGTGTGCATGTACATGAAAGCTCATACCAATAACAAACTTAGTTGGTCTCTAAGATGCTACTAGAATGAATTTTTTTTACTTTGTTGTATGCAGCCTGGAATCTCATTGTCAAATTAATGTGATACCAAAGAAAAAAACTACTAGTTAGCAGAAGGCCTAAGGTCCATCATGTACATTTGTATAGAGATCGTGTTGTATGGTAAGTATATGCAAGCTGTTCCCCTTGTGCTCTGAAATAGTTCTTACTGGAGTCAGACATTCATTGTTGGAATGATTTAAATCAGGCATAGGCAAACTCAGCCCTCCGGAGGTTTTGGGACTACAACTCCCATTATCCCTGACCACTGGTTCTGTTAGCTAGGGATGATGGGAGTTGTAGTCCCAAAACATCTGGAGGGCCAGGTTTGCCTATGCCTGATTTAAATCATTCATTTATTTGAATTTATTTATTTATTCATTTAAAAGTCTCTTTTCCAGAATTACTTGCTCAATTTACTTTTATAACCCACGGTATTAGAATGGCAGCACATGGGGGGTGGGAACCAATGAAAAACACAAGGCAATGGGTTAGATTCGGGGGTTACCTTCTTCCAACAGAAGGCATCTTCTTTCAACACAGGAAGATCTTTTTATGAAAGGAAGGAAGCCTTTGGGTCCAACATATAATAAAAAATGGACATACCTCTGCCAGCTTAACACAAATCCCCTCCAAAATAAGCCAAACTTTTAAGTTTTTATCACACTTCTCAAAAATCCTGAGGCTGAAGTTTTGGTGAGTTTCCTTGTTTAGTCTTGTAGTGGTCAACCTTGGTTGAACTTAACATTGGAGGAAATGTGAAACAAAACAAAAAGAAGAAATTGGCAAACTGTCCGCAGGCATATGATTTTGCAAGTTTGAATGCAGTTTTAGAATCATCATCTGGATGACAGCAATAAAGACAACATTCATCTTAAATAACCCTGAATGTATGCAGTTGAGTAAATTTGAATTTGTTTTGATTTAAGGTCTTCCAAAGTTGAGGCCAACTTGCTGAAGAAAAACATTAAACTATCTATAATCCTGTGTCAACATATGATGCTACTGGGAATGGTAAGTGAATTAATTTTCCAAGGAAAATTAATTACTTATGACTTACAGTTGTAAAAGCAAACAACGTAACTCTGGATTACGGCACATTTAATTTTTGTTTAGAGTAGCGATTAATTTAATTTCATATAATTCATGGCATGTAATGGAAAGCAGAACAAAGATGAAATTTTAGACAATGACTGACATAGAAAAAAGTGTATATTTTTGTTGGTGATCCAAAAATAAAGGTCAAAGATAATAATCACTGTATAATAAAACAAGATATTAGTTTCTATAACAAGAGTGTTGTTTGGAGGGGGAGACTAGTTGCAAAAAAGTTGTTAGACGGATAAAATCTAGAAAGTATGAAATTGTAAAACACAACCAAAAATGCATGCTTTATATACATATCTGTTATAGAAAACAGAAGAGAAGAACATAATCCTTTTTTAAAAAAATATTGACTACATGACTATGTTGCTAAAGTCACAGGTTGAAGTGTAATATTGATTAAAATTGGGAACAGTAGAGAAACAAAAAAATTAGAGAAGTTTTAAAAATAATCTTGGTAACTTTTTCATGCTAAATTATACAGCTCCGCAAAAGTTTCAAGGATTTTCAGAACCTCAGCCAGCATCAAAATAATTGTTCAGCTAGTTCCAGGAGCCCAATGGGCCTCAGAGTTAATTTTCTGCTTCTAGAATATTTTCTTTAAAAAGAATTGTAAATCGTAGAAAAATAGGCACTACAACAATTTTTTTACAACCAGTTATAAAGAGAGAGAAAAGCAACAAGTGTTACACTGTTGAATGAAAGGAAAGAAACAGATTTTGATATGACTTGGGGGTCAGCTGTTGAAAAAAATACAGTAAAAAAAATTGTACCAAGCTAAGCACAAGGCAGTGAGAGATTTTACTTTCTTGGGCTCCATGATCACTGCAGATGGTGACAGCAGTCACAAAATTAAAAGACGCCTGCTTCTTGGGAGGAAAGCAATGACAAACCTAGAAAGCATCTTAAAAAGCAGAGACATCACCTTGCTGACAAAGGTCCGTATAGTTAAAGCTATGGTTTTCCCAGTAGTAATGTATGGAAGTGAGAGCTGGACCATTAAGAAGACTGATCGCTGAAGAATTGATGCTTTTGAATTATGGTGCTGGAGGAGACTCTTGAGAGCCCCATGGACTACAAGAAGATCAAACCTATCCATTCTCAAGGAAATCAGCCCTGAGTGCTCACTGGAAGGACTGATCCTGAAGCTGAGGCTCCAATACTTTGGCCACCTCATGAGAAGAGAAGAATCCCTGGAAAAGACCCTGATGTTGGGAAAGATGGAGGGCACAAGGAGAAGGAGATGACAGAGGACAAGATGGTTGGACAGTGTTCTCGAAGCGACTGGCATGCGTTTGGCCAAACTGCGGGAGGCAGTGAAAGATGCCTGGCATGCTCTGGTCCATGGGGTCACGAAGAGTCGGACACGACTGAACAACAACAAAAGCACAAGACAAGCCCTTTTATATGAGTAGGGAGGGGTGCTTGACAAATTATAACTTTCAAAATTCCTACATATAATCTAATTCCCATATGTAATGTTGGACTGATGCATGTATCAGAACCTAACAGTCTACCAGATTTCACACTTATTTGAATGTTGAAACCAGATTCTCGGCTATTTGAATGCACAGGAACATAAGAGAGTCATGCTGGACCAGGCCAAAGGCTCATCTAGTTTGTATAGCCCAGCAGTGTATAAGAAGGCATGAAGCAGATTACTGGAGGAGGAGGAGGAGGAGGAAGAGAAGAAGAAGAAGAAGAAGAAGAAGAAGAAGAAGAAGAAGAAGAAGAAGAAGAAGAAGAAGAGTTTGGATTTGATATCCTGCTTTATCACTACCCAAAGGAGTCTCAAAGCGGCTAACTATCTCCTTTCCCTACCTCCCCCACAACAAACACTCTGTGAGGTGAGTGGGGCTGAGAGACTTCAGAGAAGTGTGACTAGCCCAAGGTCACCCAGCAGCTGCATGTGGAGGAGCGGAGACGCGAACCCAGTTCACCAGATTACGAGTCTACCGCTCTTAACCACTACACCACACTGGCTGACATTTGGTGCATGGATGCAAGAGATGCTCGCAGCTAAAGTAGCAAATTCTATCTTAAGAATGTGCAGAGAGCCCTGCTGTCCCTCTAGGTCCCTCTAGTTAAGCATCCTGTTCTCACAGAGACCAGCCTAATACTTATGGGAAGCCTGCAAGAAGTACCTACCTGAGCGCAATGGGTTTACTGTGGTTTCCAGCAAGTGGTATTCAGAAGTACACCACCTCTAATCAGGGAGGCAGAACATTGTTTTTAGCATCACAATCCTAACATGGATAGGAAATATTAACGTGAAATCCAATGCCTTGCTTTGTGTTCTTCTCTTAGCTTCTGTCCTTAAGAAACCTTAAAAAAAACCTTATGTTTTATTTTCTGTCTCACTAGAAACAATGGGATGGAGAGACTTATAGACATGTTCAGAAGTGTGTCTATTCCCCCCCCCCATTTAGTGGAATGTCAGGGACACCTTTGGATCCAACCTGCCATCTGGGATGTCCCCTTTTTTGCCCTACCAACATCAGAATGCCAACATTCGCTGGTCCAGGTTGTCAAAGGAACCGTCGCCATCACAAAGGGAGTCTCCGAGGGTGGTTACCTGATGCCCTAATTCCATTAGCATAAGGATTTGAGTTTGTGCAATGGAATTCTCCCCCCCCATCCTCCCCCTGTGAATACCCCCCCCCAAATGCTCTGGGTGGTTGGGGAAACCCCAATAAAAGATTTAAGAGACATATGAGAGGAGGAGGGAGATAAGTTCTGTTGCACAAGGGTAAATCATTGTGTAAATGGAACAGGAGACTCTGTGCTAATTTGGAGCACTGTCATCTCTGGACAAGGAGGATGACTGACATCAGATCAACCTTTCCAAATTCAGAACTCTGTCCCTTGACACCAGAGGGGTAGTTCTGATCTGCTCTACTGCCCCTGGTACATCCTCCCGAAGACCAAAGCATTGCACCCTAAATCTGTATTCTAAGCAAACTTTAAAAAAACAACAACTGTGGATTAATGTGGAAACAGAATAGAGTTATGGGTAAACACAATCAAAAGTGACATAGACCGTATTTGCCCATTGCTTTAGTTGAGTCTAAGTAGGTATTTGGGATCCTGCTTTTTCCTACATTTTTTTTTTTTTTTTTTTTTTAGTATTCACTAGTGATTCCAGTTACGATTATAAATGTTCTCAAAATGTTCATGTAACAACGTGTATTGTATTCAATGTACGGACAAGTGGACTGATTAAGAAATAACCAAAATACACAAACCTTGTAAATAACCTTCATCATATATTCACTGAAGTACGTAAGCCAGGCTTCCTCAGCCTCGGCCCTCCAGGTGTTTTTGGCCTACAACTCCCATGACCCCTAGCTAGCAGGACCAGTGGTCAGGGATGATGGGAATTGTAGTCTCAAAACATCTGGAGGGCCGAGGTTGAGGAAACCTAAATTAAGCAGTAGCTTGATGATCATTTCATAGATGCTGGAGTTGCATCCTAAACTGAGGAGGGTGTTAAGACTGGGTGACCACCAAGGCCCCTTCTAATATTATGATTTGATATAATGCCAGTTCGTTAAAAGACAGAAGACCAATTACTTTGGGACAAAGGGGCAAAAATGTAAAATAGCTGTTTGGAAGGGGGGAACTTCACAGTTTAACGTTGACAGCAAAACCCCACAAATCAGACCACTGAACAATTGTTTCCCTGCAAAATGTGTGGTTTAAGCACATCTAAGCAAATGGCACTCTGCTCTCTGGAAATTCTGTTCACCTCATAAATTAACCACCTCATTTCCCTCATCACACACACGAAAAGAATACAAAGTCCCTTCATACATATTTGTTTTAATAAAAGTAATAAAGCAAGTCCAGAAGTTATAGTTGTTATGACATAATCACACCTCAGAGGTTTAAAAATCACTCAGCGGCACATCATCCCTCAAAATCACTTTTTGCAAGCAACTGTCTCAAGACACCAGCCTTCTATTGTACCTGAAATACCCTGCAGTCCTATTCATATATACATTTCTAAGCACTAAGTGGAAAAACACATCTATATGCATAGTTTCTATCAGTTACACACACACACAATCCAGGACTACTGAAGTAAACACACTGAATCTATGTTCATCTTTGCATTCAAGTGTAAAACAGCAGTAAGTTGTAAAGATGAAAGACAGTGAGAATCTATTATATCTATAGGTTTGTGTATGCGGAGTAAACATACACATCTCCATTCGATCCTTAAAGAACGAGATTTTTAGTATATGGGACCTTGAAAAGCTGCCATATTGTATGGAAATCTCTAAAGGTTGGAAAATTCATAACCTCCTAATATATTCCTATTCACTGATACTAACATTTTGACAATGTGATTATTTTGTGTGAAAAGTGTGTTCGTTAAAACTTCCTCAAACGTGGAAAGCTGTGCTTTTAGTTTTTGAAAGATCCACATCTTATCTCAGATTCGTACTTACCGAAGTGGAAAACATTTGAAGTGAAATTCAGTGGAAACCCATTGAAACTGATATCATGTAATAAACATATGTCCTCTCCATAATTAAAAATTGTGGGTGTTCAGAAGTTTCCGTTTTCTATCAATGGAAACTTTCCTAGTCAAGGCGTTTCAAAGCCAGGTTGCCAACACAGAAAAGGCCCTCTCTTCAGAAACCACCTGTCTCATTCCAAAGGCAGGAGAACCCAAAGCCCACATAAGTAAAAAATATAGAAGTGTCTTCTGAGATAGGCTTCTCATTCTGTTGTCCCATAAGTTCCTTACAGCAGTGTGCATTCTTAAGAGCAGGCCTCCTCAACCTCAGCCCTCCATATGTTTTTGGCCTACAACTCCCATGATCCCTAGCTAGCAGGACCAGTGGTCAGGGATGATGGGAACTGTAGTCTCAAAACATCTGGAAGGCCGAGTTTGAGGAAGCTTGCTTAAGAGGGTCATGACTTGCGTGATAGAAACTTTTTGAACAGCTGCTAAAGTGCAATTCACTTAACCATGAGTGATGCAGTCAATCCCACAACGTATCACGAGAGGGATCTGGTTACGTACCTGATCCATTCCGGGGTGCCGTTCCCACCCCGAAAAATACGTAACCAGAGCGGCGACCTGTGCAGAATGCGTGGCGAAACCCAGAAGTAAACCCTTCCGGGTTTGTAACCCGCAGCGAACACAACATGAGGTACGGCTGTATTCCCTTTCAACAAAGCCTGACTGCATACATACTGGTCATTGGGCTTGGCCCAAGCTTAAAAACTGCATACCGAGAGCAGATAGAAAAACATCCACTCTGGTTGCCAGCAGTGAAGAACTGTTGGCTTCCCAATGGGATCCAACTGAGAAGACCCTGCTACAATTTAATGGGCCTATTCATGGCACTAAATGTCGAAAGAATTAGGTGCAAAAACTTTAAAACCCAGCCTAGATTCATATGACAGCAATACCGACAGGACACTTGAGATTATTAAAGGAAATCTCCCACTGTCAATTAAAGGGGAAGCGACCCTTCATGAAACAGTGTTCCCTCAACTTCCAATAGGTTATTTTAAGAAAATGGTCTCTAGCCCCTTTCTGTCAATCTTGATTTTTTTTTTTTTTAAGATACCAAAAGGCTTGACTGTAAAATATCCAGTTTCGTTTTGGAATGGAAAAGGCCCCAGAACAAAATGTTTGGAAAGAGGAAAGGGGGTGGAGGAGAAACCCGCTACACATTAAACCACCAAGGGAAGAGGAGAAGGCCAGAACGAGGGCAAGAGGAGAAGGCATGGCATTAGCCGCATTGTATTTAAACTTCACATTAGGTATTCCAATTATACTTTATAAAATCCTTCTTTGATCAGGACCCTGGAGCAATACATGGAAACTAGGGGGAGAAATTAGTTCAACTGTTTTCCCTTAAGGAGTCTACATATAAAAGCATTATTCGCAGATTTTATTTGACACAAAATGCTGCAGTTACATCTGGAACCAAGTATGCTTCCCTTCTGGGGGCTTGAAAAACTATACACATTATCTCTCATATGCTTAAAGGATGTTAATTTCCCAAATGTGTTAAGGAGAGAAGATTTCAGAGTGCAGAACAAGGAGGAATTTATTACTGAAATGGTTTTTTTAAAAAAGCTGTGTTTGCAAATATGGCTGGTCAATAAAATCTGCAACTTCAAAATGGTGCAGATTTTTTTTTTTTACTAATGTTAAATTTGTGGCAAAGGATCCAGTACAGGGCTACTCTGTTCTGCTCTAAAGAAACATAAGGGCCTCTGTAACATAAGAAATCCTGGGCTAGATCACAGAAGTCTCAGCCCTTCATTGAACTGGGGTAATGCTGGCACTTTGTTATCGCAGAGCAACTATTAGCCGAGTGTGTTTACTTTTACCCCTGGGTGGACTTGATCCAAAAGCTCTTCCTCTTCCTCCTCTTCCTTCAGCTGTTCAGCTGAAAACAAACAACTATGTACGCTTAAAGGAAGAAAAGTCACAAAAATTTAATCCGCTCCCCTTAGACTTGTTCTGTTGCCGAAGGATAATAACACTTTTGACACACAAGTTGAACAATTTGTCTCCCTAAGTGGCACTGAATGCTCTGGTGATTCAGAATTCCTTTACATCACTGAGCATGCATCTTATATACCTTCTGGGGTGATGTTTTCACTTAAAAACTTCTGACAAGAGGTTTTGTCTACCTAAAGGTATTGTCTACTCTGCTGTCACCGGAGGAGCAGGGAGGAACCGGCAAGACACATTTGTCATCTTGCCCATGCCGGAGTATTAATTTCGGTACCTGGTCTCCTCAGCAGGCCTGTATAGCCTTTAAAACACCAGACAGTGCTCTCAAGGGGGCTCGTGCCAATGTTTGATCTAGTGGCAGAAACAACAGATCACATATGTGAGGCCCCTCCACTCCTTTGATTTATATGCCCTCACTAGAAATGCTGCCAAATTATTCTGATCATGAATTGAGACCAAGATTTAAAACAACAACAACAACCAAGGTTCCCCTCCAATGTTTGGTTTCTAAACTCACTTACAAAAAATGTGCTTGGACACAATTCCTTTTCAAAATGTTTTTATTTGTGCTCTCTGATACAGTAAGCACGAGACGTTCGCTTTTTTTCTAGCTCTGTGGAGAAACGTCAATGATCAGAACATGCATCAATAGAAGCCATGTGGGTTCCAAGCATCTGGTAATTAATAGTATTTTTTTTTTTTAGCATTTTTACTTTTGTATGCTTTGAAGTATGATTGTGATCCCGCCTTGATATTATTGTTTTATCTTTTTGTAAACTGCTTGGAGGGTTTTGTTTTTCTGCTTTTACAATCAAGCGGTGTATAGATTTTATGCAATGAACTGTCAGTGCACCTGACTCAAATATTTAGGAAAACTCTAAGTTTGACGAACTGCCTCCTTAACAGTGTCAGCTTGGTGAGAAGGATCTAGCAAATACGAGATTCACTTCCTGAAGTCTGGACATTTTTGAAGGCGTAGTGTAACCTAGCACCTACAAACAAGTTGATAAATTTTTTGTTGTTTAGTATTGTGGCTAAAAGCTACAGCAGCTCTTCTCCTTTAGAACCACCGAAGGTGACCACTAACGCTACTGTAAAAGAAGGAAATACTATTTCCAGTGTTTCTTCCTGCAACCCCCATGATACTTTCCACACTACATTGGATGGTGTGTGTGTGTCCCCCCCATGAAGGGGGACACACACCAGATTTACAGTTTTGAAAACTGGTTTTCATTGCAACAGATTACATGTTCATGGCCTAATAATAATAATAATAATAATAATAATAATAATTTATTTGTACCCCACCCACTCTGGGAGGCCTCCAACAGATATTAAAATACATTAAAATATCACACGTTAAAAGCTTCCCTAAACAGGGCTGCCTTCAGATGTCCTCTAAATGTCTGGTAGTTTTCTATCTCTTTGACACCTGAAGGGAGAGAGTTCCACAGGGCGGGTGCCACTACCGAGAAGGCCCTCTGCCTGGTTCCCTGTAACTTTGCTTCTCGCAGTGAGGGAACCACCAGAAGGCCCTCGGTGCTGGATCTCAGTGTCCGGGCTGAACGATGGGGATGGAGACGCTCCTTCAGGTATACAGGACCGAGGCCGTTTAGGGCTTTAAAGGTCAGCACCAACACTTTGTATTGTGCTCGGAAACGTACTGAGATTACTATTTACACCACTGCCAATTTCAAAAACGCTGGAAATTTCCACCATATGCTAACACACGTATTTGCTCAAATGTGTTTTTTAATCATTAAAATGTTTCCACTTCATATTTAATTAATTTGAAAGGTATGGGGAGTAAAGGCTCCCGGATCAAATAGCTGAAGAAATGTCATAGACAAGGATATAGGCCAATAGCCTCTGAGTGGAGAATCAATATCTTACAGCGTTTTCCCAAGAGGGCTTAAAAAACAACAACACACCAACCCATTGTTGTAGCAATGTGAAAGAGAGAAGGCTTTGCAGATCAGGTTACCAGCCTGATCTGATGTTTTTAATAGACAATAAATCTGGCTGCAGCCATCGCTAAGTCTCAGTCGCAATCGTTAAAGCCAGGGAATTTTTAAAGAAAAAACCTGCACCAGGACTTATAAATATTTATTACCATTCCACAAATCTTTTAAAGCAGACATATAACTAGTTGACACTTAATTACCAAGCACTGTTTCAGTGTTCCTTCATATCAGGTTGGATTATACTTAGATTAAAATGATCTGCACTGCCTTACCTGGTACATTCCAACTCCAATGTGTTTGGGCTCAATTTTCACTAGCTCAGCTAATGGGTCCTGTACTCGTCTCGCAATGGAAACTGGGGGGGGGGGAGGAGAGAGAAAAAAAGAGCAAAATACATAAATAAATAAGAATGGTGTCCTGTGAAATGTAGGACTAAGTAACATAGTTGGTAACTTTCATTCTGTTCCTTTGGCACATAAAAAATAAAGCTACAGGATACCAGGGTGGGGTGGTGTTTCACATGAGAAAATGCCATTTTATTGTAAAAATATGTAGCCCGTTTTCATCAAAGCACCTCTAGAAACTAATCCCATCATGTAAACATTTTTTGGGTCTACTTTTAAAAAAATGCAAGTAACAGATTAAGTAACAGGACCCTACATGCCTCTGGAATCTGATATCAACACAAACACACCGTTAACCAACTTTTGAAGCAAACATAAAATTAGCTTAGGCAAATTACATAAATAGTTAACAAAAATTATTTTACACCACATTTTGAGCTGGGAATCTGGGTAATTTTGTGATTTAGACAATCAGAACATAAAATATCAGATTACTGTGATGTGTGGCCCTCTTAATCAGTTGCTCACTTTTCTCTATTTTTTTTTTAAGAACACTTAATATTTTTTTCAGTCTGCTGTACACCACTTTGGAAATATTTCCTAGGACGCTGTTTATAAATCTTTAAATAAAGAAATAAACAAAAGTCTATTTTTCATTCAGTAAAATCAATCAAATAATGGATGCTATGGACGGATTAATTTTGTTAAGTGAACATTTTAAGAAATATGAATTTCAATTGTAGCTGCCCTGTTCTGTGAAAGTATCCAAGGTTATAATTTTACAAATATTCTAGCTACATATATTAAGTAAGACATATGCAAAATGTATACATCTGAGTTGAAATGGTTGTTTTCAGTACACAGTTTAAAAACATAAACGTTATCATGCGTCATATATGCTCTCTTATACTATAGTCATCAGTTACCTCGGTGACATAAAGATATGGGTAAAGGTACCCTTGACCATTAGGTCCAGTCGTGTCCGTGGGGTTGCGGCGCTCACCTTGCTCTATAGGCCGAGGAGGTGGCGTTTGTCCCCAGACAGCTTCCGGGTCATGTGGCCAGCATGACTAAGCCGCTTCTGGAGAACCAGAGCAGCGCGCGGAAACGTCATTTACCTTCCCACCGGAGCAGTACCTATTTATCTACTTGCACTTTGATGTGCTTTCAAACTGCTAGGTGGGCAGGAGCTGGGACCGAACAACGGGAGCTCACCCCGTCGCAGGGATTCGAACAGCCGGCCTTCTGATCAACAAGCCCTAGGCTATGTGGTTTAGACCACAGCGCCACCCATGTCACATACATTGCACTAAAATTCACTAAGTTTGTGCATCAACTGCAACTAGGTATCTGACACTGTGTACATGGTCCCATCTTCCTATTGCATTGTTGTTGCTAGTCCTGCAGAGTTTATACTGATGTATTTCCATAGTGTTTGTTCAAGCACACAAAAGTATGCACACACTCCTTGACATGTCCTCAAATGACAATACTGCGATATCACTGTAACCAATATCTCAACTCATTTCTCATCAAACAGTAACCCGAGAATAATGTTTTCTCAAAATGGTCTCTCTGTCTATATATGTTGCAATTCCACACAGAACAAACAATATTTATTTTATTATTAGAGCTGCAACACCTAACAGGTGGCCAAGCCAATTAAACACTTTTAGTTGACTAACATAGATAATAGAATCATGGAATTGTAGAGTTGGAAGGGCCTCCGATTATTATCCAGTCCAACCACCCTGTAATGCTGGAATCTCAACATAGATTGAGGTAGATTGATAGATACGTGCTCATACAGAGTTGCCCAATAAAGTGGAAGCATATTTTGAGCTGGATCAAGATTTCACTGCTGACAATGGAGATTTCAGATTCCACCCCCTCCCTTGCAGCCCCCAGTGTGCCACTGCTCTGAAGAGTCACCAACAGATTAAAACTGTTACTCCATAAATTGGCCTCCCTCCACCTCTGCCAGCTGGATTGTTCTGCTAGATCAGTGGTCTTCTGGGGACAGAATGAATTTTTCGCTTGCCTCTGCACCTTGATCACAATAGCCATTTGGCTTTTTCAAAGCCCACACTAATAATATCGATGGAGGGTTTAAAAAGCTTTACTTTTAAACCTTTCGTTTATTGCATTTTGGGGTGGAGAAATCCCAAAGCCAGGGAGTTGCAGGCCTTTGTTTCGATAATTTGTGTTAATAGATAGGAAGCTGCCTTATACTGAGACCCCTGGTGCGTATAGTCCAATATTCTCTACGCTGACTGTAGAACTCGCCATGGTTTCAGACAGAGGTATTATTCCTGCCCTTCCTGGAGATAACTGGGATTTGAACCTGTGAAAAGCATGTGCTCTACCACAGAGCTACAGCCCCTTCAAAGGGCATTGAATGAGCTGTACTGCTCATTCTGTAATTCTCAAACTGTGTACTATGAGTAATTAAAGGCTCAATTTTGTCCAAAGCATTCACACACAGAGGGAACAGGCAACTGAATCTCTGGACAATTCCTTGTTCTAGCCTTGCATCTGTCCCAACAGGCATTGTGGGTAATTCCTTTTTGATGCGACGGGACCATTCAATCACTCCCAAAGCCTAATTACCCATCAGCAAAAGATTCCACCTGTCATAGCTGCCCGTCACCAGTGCCGGATTTACGTATAAGCTAAAGAAGCTACAGCTTAGTACTTTGGCCACCTCATGAGAAGAGAAAACTCCCTAGAAAAGACCCTGATGTTGGGAAAGATGGAGGGCACAAGGAGAAGGGGACGACAGAGGATGAGATGGTTGGACAGTGTTCTCAAAGCTACTAACATGAGTTTGGCCAAACTACAAGAGACAGTGAAGGATAGGCATGCTCTGGTCCATGGGGTCACGAAGAGTCGGACACGACTGAATGACTGAACAACAACAATTAATATACTTCTTCTTAATTGTATTTCAGTTCAACAATTACTTTGATAAAATACATATTTTGTTATGTGCAAATGGCTTTAGATACCTATTAGGTCCATAAATCAGCATATAGCATATATTCAACACAAAAAACAGCGACAATTTGTTGTTGGCAGTGGACAGCTGAACATATAAAGGGCCCCATTACCTTCTGTACCTGAGGGCCTCATCAAACCTAAATCTGGCCCTGCCTGTCACAGTCAGGGTTGAGGACTGCATAGGAACACACAAGAGGCAGAAAGACTTCACTGCTTCAGCAAGGCCACACCTTAAACAGGAAGACATGTGTAGTCCTTCCTGTCCAGCAAGGTTGAACAGCCAACTTAGGTGGATAGTGCTACTCTGAAGCCTGAGAGTATGTCACTCCAAGAAGGCGTTTGCAGTGTATTGGTACGCCTCGCATGCTATACCAGGAAGTGTCCATGTCAGCATTTGGGCCCTGCGGTCTCAAATTTCAATTCTGTATTGCAAGTAACAATCTGCTGCATGCGTTTTCCTTCCCAAGCCTTTCAAGCTCTTGTTTATGTAGCCACTGAGTGGGTCCCGTTCGTGATACTTTTCAGTATTCTGGAATGTTCCAAAATTAATTTCTGATAGCTGGGGATGAAGGGAGAAATTTGATTTGGTTTGTACTCAAAGGCGAGCTTACCTAATGCACAGATTCCGAAAGAGGTATGCAAACCAAAACACGGCCGTTCTTTGAAGTTCACACTTCACTGAATTTTGCAATCCAGTTCTCCAGCCAAGCAATGTGTACAAAAATACTAGGTTAAAAGTGTGCCTACGTTAGTGAAAACTACAAACAAACTGTGTGTATTAGGATACATTTGCACCAAAATGCTGGGTAATTTTCACGAAGACTTAAAAAGAAGAAGATATTGCACAATGATGTGGAAATGTGGAGGAATGGACATAGGTTTGGAAAAATGAGAAACTGAAATTGGAATATTTCCTCATCCCTACTGATAGCTCACCGCACGAGGTGGCTGCGCACAGAACCAAAGGTTCTCAGTTCAAGACGCTGAAGCTCCTGTCAACTGGTACAGAAACTTGGCCAGGGGGAAAAGCGTTTTATGGAAGCAACCAACCCTAGAAATTGTATGCATGCATGCATGTAAGTATTTCATGCAATTCATATACCGTTTGTTTGCAAAAACCCCTCAAAGTGGTTTTACAAAAAGAATAAAGCAATAAAATCAGTAAAAAAAACTGTTAAAAGCAACTATTAAAAAAATCAAGTAATAATCAAAATAATGATAAGCTAAAAAAACAGATGGTAGGGACATGGGTGGCGCTGTGGTCTAAACCACTGAGCCTCTTGGGCTTGCCGATCAGAAGGTTGGCGGTTCGAATCCCCGTGATGGGGTGAGCTCCTGTTGCTCAGTCCCAGCTCTTGCCAACCTAGCAGTTCGAAAGCACGCCCAAAAGTGCAAGTAGATAAATAGGTACCGCTGTGGCGGGAAGGTAAACAGCGTTTTCGTGCGCTGCTCTGGTTTTGGTGTTCCCTTGCACCAGAAGCAGCTTAGTCATGCTGGCCACATGGACTGGAAAAAACTGTCTGCGGACAAACGCCAGCTCCCTCTGCCTATAAAGCAAGATGAGCACTGCAACCCTAGAGTTGTCTGCGACTGGACTTTACCTTTACCTTTTTTAAAAACAGATGAAAACATTATACGTATCTGGGTAGGCTTGTCTAAACAAAAGTGATTTTAGCAGGCACTCAAAAGAGTACAGTGAAGGTAGCTTTCTGGAAGTTGACAGGCAAGAAGCTCTAAATCAGGGGTCAGCAAACTTTTTCATCAGGGGGCCGGTGCACTGTCCCTCAGACCTTGTGGGGGGTTGGACTATATTTTGGAAAAAATAATAATGAACGAATTCCTATGCCCCACAAATAACCCAGAGATGCATTTTAAACAAAAGCACACATTCTACTCATGTAAAAACACCAGGCAGGCCCCACAAATAACCCAGAGATGCATTTTAAATAAAAGGACACATTCTACTTATGTAAAAACACACTGATTCGCAGACCATTCCGCGGGCCAGATTTAGAAAGCGATTGGGCCAGATCTGGCCCCCGGTCCTTAGTTTGCCTACCCATGCTCTAAATTGTAGCCACTAGAAGATTGACAAATGCAGAATGACTATACAAGGCACCAATCCTTCCAAGTGATCTCATGACCATCAGCTACAACAGAGTTTCAGAAAATGATGATGTTTACCTTAACACATAATTACAAACACACTGCTCTGAAAGGGTCACAAGGCATTTTGATAGAAACTGATGCTTCAAGACAAGAGGACAAACCCAATACATAATTGTTTACATGAGATCTCTCCAGTACCACAACACGAAGGCACGCACCTACACACACCGCGGAGAGCCGCATTCACAGGTCTACATCCCCACCTTCCGATAAAGATGCATAGTTAAGGTTAAGTTCACCGCTCGGTCACGCACAAGTTTTCACATCCTTTATTACAAGTTTTAACATACACCGACAATGGCAGCTCGCAGGCTTGGCTTAGAAAGAACCACACTGGTGACATCTGATCCACCAGCTTCTATAACAGAGAACTTGTGAATTCAAAGGCTTTCACATATGCCTTTCTTGTCAAAAACACAAAAGGTTAATCAGTGCAAGCAGTACAGCTTAGGAGAGAAATGCTCTCCTATAATAATCACACATATAATTACCAATTGGAGCTCCAGTGGTAAGAGATCAAGAACAGTCTTTAAAAGACGGTATTATTTTACCAAAGAAGAATGGGTGAAGAGGTAACAAAAGGGTTGGAGTAGACGGTTTTGCTTTGTTTTTTTGTTTTTTTAAAGGAAGAGGAAGACAGGAAGAAAGTTGTGAGGGAAAGCCCAGTTGCAAACACAGCGTGGAACGAATTTATCTGTGTATATTCAGAGACCCACGTATTTATTTGAAGTGCAGCCCACCTTTACATTAGGCACGACCAGAGCAGACAACACAAATCAAAATAAAACTGAGCAAATAAAATACAAGACTGATTCTAACAGACACAATATATGCCCAACATCAAATAATGTAAAGTGCCATAATACTCTGACGTGAAAATTAACAGCAAAGTTTGAGTCCTCCTTCGGTAGCCAACACTTTGTTTTTCTCTGAGTTTAAAAATGGCAAATAGAGGGGTGTCTCCCTTATCACCCCCCTCCGCTGCCAACAATTACTATTTTCCATTTATTGTCTTTTTTTTCTTTTTAAAAAGGGATTTTTATTCTTTTCATTGAACAGCAAATATAACCACGCAGAACGATTTCAGTTACAAGCTGGTACAAAGCAGAGCACAGCTGTTTTCCAATCTCAGCTTCTGCTGCCAACCACTGACACCCTCGAAAGCCAGCAGTGGCAAATAGGAACGTTAGAACAGCCCTGCTGAATGACGCCATTGGCCCATGTAGCCCAGGATCCCCTTCTCACAATGCCCAACCACATGCCTATGGGAAGCCTGCAAGCTGGGCATGAGCGCAATTGTCCACTCTTCCCTCATGATTTCCAGCAACCAGTGTTCAGAGGAATACTGCCTCTGGAAGTAGAGAGAGAACATAGCAGGCGTGGCTCCTAGCCACCGACAGTCTTACCCACCACGAACAGAACTAATCCTCTTTGACAAATCCCTCCCAACAATTCCGTGAGCCAGATTACATCAAGAGAGCACAGGCACCTTTCGTCACAACATCATGGGCTAGGATAGCCTTGACCCTGGCCTACATGCACAGAGTTATACACACATAGATGACCCCTTTTCAGACCTTTGGGGGGGTCTACCACAAAGTTTGGGGTCAGTGGCCCAGCTTCTCACGCCACTTTGCCACACACAAGTTGAACACACAGAGAAGAAGAGTATTGTGACTGGTGCAAGATGAACCAGAGAGCTTCATAGCGGAGTAGGGATTCGAAACTGGGTACGCCTAATACTATTTTGACACGCTAACCACTGTACCACGCTGCTTCTGAACATCCCCAGAGGGACATGGTTTGTGTTCCACAAAAGCTGATACATGACACAACAAGATTCTATGTTGTTGTTTCTTGCCACAGACTAATAGGAATTACACCACAGGGATGAACATTGATAGTTATTATACATGTATGGTGCTGGAGGAGACTCTTGAGAGTCCCATGGACTACAAGAAGATCAAACCTATCCATTCTCAAAGAAATCAGCCCTGAGTGCTCACTAGAAGGACAGATCCTGAAGTTGAGGCTCCAGTACTTTGGCCACCTCATGAGAAGAGAAGACTCCCTAGAAAAGACCCTGATGTTGGGAAAGATGGAGGGCACAAGGAGAAGGGGACGACAGAGGATGAGATGGTTGGACAGTGTTCTCGAAGCTACTAACATGAGTTTAGCCAAACTGCGGGAGGCAGTGAAGGATAGGCGTGCCTGGCGTGCTCTGGTCCATGGGGTCACGAAGAGTCGGACACGACTGAACGACTGAACAACAACAATACACGTTTTGAAATATTTTAACAAAATATTAAAGTGTCAAGTAGAATTATTTTACAACACATTAAAATTAACTGACTTCTATATCAATTTTTTGGGAGCAAAGTAAGACACACATTTCTTTTTAAATGCGTATACTAATCTTGAATGATGTTTTTCATTCACAGGTATTGGATTTTTCTTTCCAACAGAAAAAAATATAAGGAGTTAAAAATAAGTATGATGAGGAGGAGGCTAGAGATTCTGTTTAAAAAGTTTCTTTTAAAGGTCAGCCGGGACAAACATCAAGGCACATTCATAATCTTTAAAATAGTGTTGTCAAAACAAGACATCTGAAGGCTGGAGGTGTGAAGTGAATCTTGTGAAGTCAGACCACGCTTCTTTTTAAATTAAAAAGAAATAAGAGTGATACAGTGTTTTGACTTCTACACGAGGCTGTTTCAGTTTATTGAGGAAACATAACCTGAAGATTCCTCCTGCGAAGCTGAGGCAAAACCTTTTAGGTCATCAATTAGGAATAAAACACGATTGCAACATCTGGCATGACAACAGCATATTGTGCTGTCATGCAGGAAACCCATGTAAAATTTCATGGCTGGAGGGGAGGGGAGGAGCCAGGTGGCAAAGCAAATCTCATACACACACTTTTCACCTCGGCATCTCTGGCATACAATGCAGATGTTTCAGTACGGATACCATCTTATCATCCAGATAGCTTGGGGCGCCTTGCAAAAGAAGTGATTTAATAACAGTTTGGCGGTCTCAGTCCACCTCCATGCTACATATTTGACATGACAAAGCCACCGCACAGTTTTAACATTTTTGCCCACGAGCAGTGAAGTGCCTTGACAGTGCTGCTGGGGGGAGAGGGAGCAGGGGCTTTGAGGAGCTCGTCTTAAGCAAAAACCAGAACAAAACGAAAACCACAAGCGAATAATGCCGACTCCTTGCCTGGCTAACAAACTGAGTTACATTCTTCTTCCTCAAAGCACTGTTAATTCATTCCCTCCTCAGGAGCGGTATTTTATACACAATTTTTTTACAGTAGCTGAAACAGCAGTGCTACTAATGCTGACAACCAAAGGATACACAAGCAAAAGATGTCCACATACCCTAATGCAAATACAACTGGAGGGATGGTTTCTAAGGAGAAAAGCACGGAATAATTTTATGTTGTGAGATCTACAGATATAAGGCGGTGTACAAATTAACAACAACAACAATTTTCTCCATTGTCTTTCCTTGTCCCTCCCACTTTTCTTCATGTGTCTCATTTATTTCCTAGACAAGGAAGTCTGTTTCTCGTGCAAGGACCTGCAGGCAGGCAGGTTTGGTCACTGTTATTTTGCTATATACCGTACAAGAGGGGCAGCCAAAGTGGTCCGTTCCCGATGTTGCTAGACTACAACTCTGGGCACCATTTTAGCTACCCCTTCTTTAGGCATAACGAAAATGTGCCCTGTAATGCACACGAAAGCTCATGCCAAGAACAAACTTAGTTGGTCTCTAAGGTGCTACTGGAAGGAATTTTTTATTTTATTTTGTTTTGACTATGGCAGACCAACACGGCTACCTACCTACGACTGCTTCCTTGACCAGGAAATAGAACACTAGACCCACAGATGTAGAACCTGGGCCAAATTAGAGGCAATAATACTACAGCGTCTCGTTTTTAGGAGTTTAAGCTATTCTGTTGAGGATGAGGAATCATTCCGTAAGTTGAGCAGACACAACCAAGAGGGCGTGAAAACACACCACAACGCTATACTAGTAATGCAGGTGGTATTTCACACAGATTCTTTGAACACTCTCAGACATCAACTGCTGTCCAAAGCACACAGAAACTACAGCTTCCATCATCCCTGACCTGAGCTGGCTGGAGCCAAGGGGAGGTGAAGTCCAAAACAGTGGAAGTAATTGGGGGAAATAAGCTGTCTTGTGTGGGTTACACCCAAAAAGCAGCCTGAAAATGCATCCGTAAATAAAAAATGGTAATAAATAATAGTGTTTAAATCCTCCTTACTATGTATGGCATCCAATTATGCAGCTGCCAGACACAGGCTCCATAGGGAGATGTGCCGAATAATAATAAAAATGTAAACATTGCCACTTCATGCTGAGCACTGCAGTTGTGGGTGGGGAAAACATTTCAGCATAAAGATGGCAATATCTAAAACAGGCTTGAAACGGTTTGCCCGTATTTTCAGAATGCCGACAAAAAAAACCAACCATGACAAATTTTAAAAGGTTCATCAGAAGATAGATCACACCTAGGAAAATCTTGCTTGGAATACATGAATAATTTAGAAAGGGGTCTAAAATTTGCTTACACATTTTGGGACTCGGGGGGAAAAAATACATCTGGAAAAGGAACAATGAAGAAAATTGTTACTATAGCAGCAATGAGTCCTCTTGGCTTGTACTTTTAAATAATAATATGCATAATAAACATTAAACATGCTTTTTTCGATTTATATTGAAAAAGTAATAAAATATTACTTGATTTGGCTCACTTACGTCCCTTTCCTCATATGGCAAGGTATTTGTAGTGGCATGGAAAGCACTGTTTCATCATATTAACAGAGGCCGCAATCCAGGGAGTGTTAAAATTAGGCACAGAGTTGTGAAAAGGGAATAGGGAGACACATAACGCCAGTGTTAAAATGCTGGAAGTTGGGAGTCACCCAGTGAATTTGATTGGCAGGAGACAAAGAGAAAGCACTCCATACAATTCTGTGTAATAAATTTGAGAAATACGCTGCCATAAGGTAGTGATGCCCACTAGCTTAGATGACTTTAATCCACCAATTAAAGTAGAACAGGTCTGTTGATGGTTACTAGTCATAACGACTATAGACAACCTCTAGGTTCAGAAGCAATGTACCTCTGAATATCAGCCTTTGGGGAACAACAATGGGAGAGGGACACTGTCCGTATGTCCTTACTGAGGGCTTCCCATAGGCATAATGGTTGGTCACTGTGCAAAACGGGATGCTGGACTAGACAGGACATTGGTTTCATCTAGCAGGACTCTTCCTAGGTCTCAGAAGGTGTCCCCTTAGAATCCACAATTCTCTCCCTCTCTCATCATCTGAATTCAAAACACACTGAGAATGTACAGTTTGGATTTTTCAAAGGAGGAAATGCCACCAGCACATAAAAAAATCTATAATTTCTTGGTGGATTAATCCCATTAAGTTTTCTCGCCAAGAAACAGGGCCACCAAAGGCTGACCTGTTCCTCTAGTCCAACAGTGACAATACACCTTAACGCCTATCAGTGTAGAGCTGCCAGATACTTTTATGTCAAAAATTAAAAGTGCTGTGCCTCAGGAAACAAACGTGCCCGTGACATTGGGTAGACTAGCAGACACCAATTAGAATGCCTTAGGGTAGGCATGGGGGCCTTGGAGGTGAAACCAGTTGCCAAATGATGGCCAGTAGCAATCACCCACCATATCCCATGAGCCACACACTACTGGACTGGCTACATACGTACAAATCAACATCCAAGCTACTACAGTTTAGCCTAGGGATCCTAGGAGCCCCTACAACTGGTCTGCACAACCTGTGACTTGCAAAGCGAAATGCAACCTACTAGCCATGTGTGGTTACTCACCAGAAGCTCTAAAAACCTTCAATTTTTGCTGCTTCAAAAATTGGGAGGGATGCCTGTCAAGCATCTGGTGAACTACAATACAGAACTGATGAGCTGCATTCAACTTAGTAGGTCACAAGTTATGCCCTGCCCCACACCAGCTTTGTATATCATAATGGCACACTTTTTTTTGCAGCAGTATCAACCCTTTCTTCACAGGTTTCCCCTCCTTCTTGTGGTATTTAAGGCCAAGATAATAAGGGGGAAATGCCTGAGGAAAATAGTAAGAGGAGGAGGAGGAAAATCAGTTTCTCCCTCTTCTCCTTCTCACAGTCGTTGAACACAGATCAAATGTTTGCAATCAGATATGCGAGCTCTTTTGCTGGATTCCGTTCCCTTAAACAAACACTTTGAACATAGTTACCCTATAAACTTAAACCACTTGCCAGGCAACATCAACTGAAATGGCTTCACCGTTCTAAGCCAACAAGAACGGTTGTGTATTGAAATATTATGAGCCTTCCAGATGCTAGTGGAATGGGCACGATTTTACAAAATGACCATATAAACAAACATATGACAACCACAAGCTATTAGATGAGGATTAGCTCAACCTCAATCTTCCCATAAATAAGAACATTCTGCTTTTTTTTGTTTTTAGTTTGAGCCTTGGTCGTTTCTCCGTGTCGAAATGTGCAAGTACAAAACATATGTTGCACGCCTGCAGATTATATTTCCTTTGCTTTAAAAACCCAACTCAACGTTTTTAAAAGGTGTCATTAAAAGAATTCTTAATTAAAGCTACACACACACACACACACACACACTAAGGTACTCTAAGAATGGGGGGAAAGTGTGCAGCTGCCATCCTTTTAGGTAAAGGATTTCAGCACATTATCTAACACCGCAATGGGAATTTTTCAGCCTACTTCTTGGGTTTGAGATTAATTCTGTGCCATAAGAATCTATATAAAGTTATCAACAAACCGCCCCACTCCTTTGACATTCTGCCACTCTTCACAGTGACCAAGGAACAGAACTCAGGAACAGACTGTGCAGGATGTAGTGTAATGGATCTCAATGGTTAAGGTCCAGAAAATTCCCTGGTCTCCTATGATTTCTGGGAAAAGGGTCTGACATCTCTAGCAAAAAGTTGCTGAACTTCCCCCACCCCCAACCCAAGATCAACTTGCCAGATGAAGCTCTGTTATTTTCTACTTTAAAAAAAAAGTAAAATCATTTTGGTCCAATCTTGGTGCTCTTTCCTAGAATGAACAAAGTACAAATTCATCTCTGGCTCCTTCCAAACTTTCTGTGTTTTTGTACTGCTGAATCAAAAGGTTATTTTCTGAAAGAAGCTGATTTCTGCCTGATGGTATGAAAGAACTATTATGTGTATCAATTATTAGTATTAATAATAATAATATTTATATGCCACCCTTCATTGGAGGATCACAGGGCAATTTAAAGTATAAAAACATGAAAATACATAACACAATAACAAACTTAACATTGCCCCCCACCCCCGAGACAGAGAGAGAGAGAGAGAGAGACCAGAACTACAAATACATAAGAAATAACAAAAAATGAATGCACTGCATTTGGGATGCAAATTAACAAAATGCATAAAATCATGAGAAACAAGAATGATGTAAACGTGGTTGACTCTAATTAAAACTTAAGTATGTAGTAACACCTGGTGTCATTTATTTATTTCTATACCACCAAAATAGAGGGAAGAAACACCAAGGCAGTGAAGAGCATAAACTCAACAATAAAATTACATTCGTAAGTGCAAAATTGAGTGCAGTCAAAAGACAGCAGCCATACAGTCAGTCTGAATGCATTCTCATTTTGAACCACTATGAGTTTATATTGAGTTGTATTAATTGTGTGACGAATTTGTTTGCTTTTCGCCTGATTTATATGCTATTCTGTCCTGATATCCCTATGGTAATTGTAATGCTTCTTCATTTTTATGCTATTTTGAACCACTTTGGGTGCAACATTGTTGTTGGTAAAGTGAAATACAAATATTAAATCAAATCTCTTTATTTTCTGCAACACGATCAAATGTCTGCCATTCATTCCTATGGAGAAATGCAATGTTCGAACAGCTTATTAGTTCTTGAACCTTTTGGCTCCTGAATGCCGCAAACCCGGCAGTGACAGTTCTGGTTTGCAAACTATTTTTGGAAGCTTAATGTCCGATGGGGCTTCCGCGGCTTCTGATTGGCTGCAGGAGCTTCCTGCAGCCAATCAGAAGCCGCGCTTTGGTTTCAGAACGTTTTGTAAGTCGAATGGACTTCCAGAACGGATTCCATTCAACTTCCAAGGGAAGGCTGTTTACTGTAAGCATAAGTACTGTTGTCCATGAGTGGAGAGGAGAAAGAGCCAGGAGAATGGGTCCAAGTGTGGGTAGGGGAGGGAAACTTGTATAAAGTGGTGGAACGGAGGCAGCCTCATATTAAACTTACCCAGTCGCCACAGGAGACAAGGACTTCCACATAGGCGAGTGAGTGGACTAGCAGAAAAGGAACAGAACTCTCTGTCCCTTCTCCACCAGACCACTTGATTTCAACAGTGGCCTCAAGCAATGGGAAGCCCAACCCTCCCTCCACCAGTCTGTTTTTTGGCGAGGCATCCCAATCTCCTACTTCCGATAGCTGATTCTTTCCCAAGTTCCCATGCTCTATGGCAGGGGTCAGCAAACTTTTTCAGCCGTGGGCCGGTCCACTGTCCCTCAGACCTTGTGGGGGGCTGGACTATATTTTTTGTGGGGGGGGGGGAGAATGAATTTCTATGCCCCACAAATAACCCAGAGATGCATTTTAAATAAAAGCACACATTCTACTCATGTAAAAACACACTGATTCCCGGACCGTGGGCTAGATTTAGAAGGTGATTGGGCCAGATCCAGCCCCCGGGCCTTAGTTTGCCTACCCATGCTCTATGGAAATGCAGACTACTAGCTTATTAGCAGGCTAGCAAATATTTCTTCTCCTTTTTAAAATATATAAATAAATACAAAAACTGCAGTCTGGTAATCTTTGTGGGCTTATTTTCAAGGATGGGTGGAGGAGGGATGAAGTGGGAAGCGGATGAAGGACGGGGACGGAGCCTGCCCTCTCTTCCTATCTATAAGATTTCGGGGGATTTTGCTTGCCCACGATAATATTTACTCAGTGATCGATTGTTCAGGTTTCTTGTGCCGCAGGAGATTTCTATCCTGTTGACCTGAATTTCACCTTCTAAGTAAAGGATACAGTAAAATATACAGTAGTCTTTGTGTTGAGAATTTGCTCTCAGTAGGGCAGGATTTGTGGCACAAATTTGATTCCTCATACATCTTCTTGGCGGGGTTAAAATGAGACTTACTTTAAGCAGCTGCTCAACAGCTGTACCTCATCCAAAACTCTATTCTGCAAAAGTTGTCAGGTTTTTGTTTTGAAAAGATTAGAGTTTGGATTACTTCTGACACTATAAAACTGATAACCTGCAACATGGCTATGATTTATAAAAACAAAATGACAGTCCTCTGTTAACAAAAAGGGAGATTTAGAATAACTAATTGAATGAATTAATAAAATGAATAAAATGTGGAAATACTTAAAAAAATACATAATAAGCAAATATATTGTGTAAGATAGTGGGGGGGGACAAAGAAACATGACTACAAATGTGTACAACCTACTTAAAAGCTAAAACTAAAACTAGCATTTTTCATTATCTTGGCTTGGTAATGAAGCAATTCTGAAAGGAAATGTACAAATTATAAGCAAGGCAATAAGCGACCCGATTTCTAAAAACTAAACTGTAATGCAGAAACCTCTCCTTTAGTAAAGCCTGCATTACCTGTGCCAATTAAAATATCATCTCATTTTTCTGTACAGCTGTAATCCTAAACACACTTATAGAACCATAGAATTATAGAGTTGGAAGGGAACCCAAGAGTCATCTAGTCCAACCCCCTGCAATGCAGGAATTTCAGCTAAAGCATCCACGACAGATGGCCATCCAACCTCTGCTTAAAAACCTCCAAGGAAGGAGAGTCCATCACTTCTCATGCGAGTCTGTTCCACTGTCAAACACCTCCTACTGTCAGAAAGTTTTTCCTGATGTTTAGTTGGAATCTCCTTTCTTGTACCTTGAAGCCATTTGTTCGAGTCCTACCCCTCCCCCAGAGCTTGCTCCATCTTCTATGTGACAGCCCTTTAGATATTTGAAGATGGCCACCATTATCTCCTCTCAGTCTCCTCTTTTGCAGGCTAAACATACCCAGCTCCCTCAACTGTTCCTCATAAGGCTTGGTTTCCACACAACTGATCATCTTGGTCATCCTTCTCTGCACACCTTCCAGCTTGTCAACATCCTTCTTAAATTGTGATGCTCAGGACTGGACACAGTACTCCAGCTAGACAGAGAACAAAAGTAATCCAAACCATCACCACCACCCCAAAATATCCAGGAGATCCTTTCACAGATAGTACTGAACTAATCTGAGATTAATTTAGTGTTTCCCCATCCAATGATTTTTTTGCCTTCGTTAACATTTAACAATATTAATCACAATATTTTCCATGATCGCCGTGCAACTAATTGTTGGTTTTAGTACTGATTTCAGTCAGATTACTGATTGTTATCTAGATAAAATAACACAGAAAAATGGGTGCTAGAATTCCACCTTATAGACTGATATCATGGCCTCAATGAAATCACGTTGCAGACTTAGGGTAGTTGCTACAATGTGAAGTACTCCAATGGTCGTGGAACTCTAGTTCTCTAGTATTCTCTCCTCGTGGAATAAAAATGTAAATTGCAATGGAATATACATTTATACCAGTTGTTCAGGGTTTTTTATGAGATATTAGACACGAAGAGGCTTGTAAAAGTAATGAAAGCACTTCAGGACATTTTAAACAAAGGATATTGTGCCACACATCATTAAACGTGAAGCATGTGAAAATTACTTGTAAAAAATAATAATAATAAAATTTGCGCTGCTCACTATTTACTTTAGGGGTCAAGTTCAACCTTTTAAAATTACTTCTAAACATGCTTTAGTATCTCTTAAGGAGGCTTAGTTACTTTCCTTTTACAGATGGTACTGTTTCACTCGCTGTTCCTACCATTGGAGGGTGGTCCATTAGGGCAAATGGGGCACTGCCCCACCAGTGTCACCCTGCCTTTAGCCAGCCTCCACCTGCCTGCCCAGGCCGCGGCACTGCCTCTCAGTCTCCTCCTCCTTAATTTCAGGGTCGCCCTTGTAGAACTCAGCAGCGAGGAGGATGAGGAGAAAACTAGAATTAGTTGGCTCTCCCTCTCATTGCTTCTGGCTTCACCTACTTTTGGTCTCTCTGCCTTCTGTCCAGTCAGTCCCAATGGACAATGGACTACCTCTGGTGCCTTCATTTTATTGATTTAGATCGTGCCATCCAATGTCCTCACTCTTTAACTATGGTGTTCTATTAATAATATTGGTAACTATTGGTAACCACATGCAAACATGCAAAAAATCCAAGGTGAGAAACTCAGGCATATAAAAACAATAAGACAATAAGGCTCCAAGACAAAAACCAACAGCAAAATTCACCTGGAAATGTCAATCTACATCTAGCATTTACTCACTTGAGTCAGGAAGGGGATGTAAACTCAGTGGAAGGGCATTTGCTGTGCATGCAGAAGGTCCCAGGGTCAATTCTTGGCATCTCCAATAAGTATGTCAGTGTAGGCGATACTGAGCTAGATGGACCAACGGTCTAATTTGGTATAAGGCAGCTTCCTTTACTCCCTGTATGCTGTCCAAGTTCCTAAAGTTTGTGGCTGAGTGCAATGCTAGGATTTGTGGCACCAGTTAGCTTTGACAAACCACTGAACTTTACGCTGACACAGACTTTTCTCCTTTCCTTTCCTTTCCCCACCCTGCCTTCATTCTTCCCAGCATCTTGGCTACCTCAGTGGTTTCCCAACCAGACCTTGCCAAACAAACAGAATCATTAGAACAATGCAGAAATTCCAAAGCAATGCAATTTTAGTCACAATATATTTTGGTTCAAAAGTCTTGTTTTCTACTCTCACAACGGGAGTCTTGGATCAGGTTTTTGCTTCAGAACTCACATTTATTTCCCCATTAAATTTGTCTGAGGGGAGCCTTCCCTATCAAATTTGCCTCACTCGCTTAGTTTTGTAACCTGGGGTCCTCCAGATGTTGTTGGACTACAGCTCCCATCATTCCTGTGCTCTGGCCATGTTGGCCAGGCTGATGGGAGTTATAGTCCAGCACTTTCTAGAAGGCCACAGGTTAGCCGCCCCTGTTATATACAAATGTACCACAACTAACTTGAATATATTGTAATATTCCATGGAGTCTTTATATCCTCTGATGCAACATGAAGAGCCAAAGAAATGTATTTCTAGTATGGCAGAAACATGACACTTGTTTTGATGATGCAAAACTCCCTCAAATACGTTGCAGCTTATATAATAAATATAGTGGCTTGGATCCAGAGAGCTCCTTGAAAACATTTCTGCTTATGCAAGGAGAGGGTTCACAGATTTCCTACAAATCTCCCCACCCACAACTTCAGCTGCTTTCAACACTTCACAAGCACGCCTGAAACCCTTTCCAATCTCAGGGACATGTTTTGGAGGGTGCAAAGGGTTGAAAGAGCAAGGTGAAATGCTATTTTGTTCAAACAAAATTCTATTCATAGTGCTTTTAGTCCAAACTAGCATTATTTATTTAGATAATTTATATACCACACAGCATTTTTAGCAAAATCTCCAAGCAGCTTACACAGATCACAAAATATTACAAACATAATGCAAGTTTATATATATAAACACCACCTGTGCAGGATAACTCTTCTAAACATCAGTGCATCCATATGAGTAAGAGATGTTTAAAATGTTCAGCAAATGATGGTTCCCAAATCTCTTTTGAGAGCATATTCCCAAAGGTATATTTGTTGTTGTTCAGTCGTTCAGTCGTGTCCGACTCTTCGTGACCCCATGGACCAGAGCACGCCAGACACGCCTATCCTTTACTGCCTCTCGCAGTTTGGCCAAACTCATGTTAGTAGCTTCGAGAACACTGTCCAACCATCTCATCCTCTGTCGTCCCCTTCTCCTTGTGCCCTCCATCTTTCCCAACATCAGGGTCTTTTCTAGGGAGTCTTCTCTTCTCATGAGGTGGCCAAAGTACTGGAGCCTCAACTTCAGGATCTGTCCTTCCAGTGAGCACTCAGGGCTGATTTCTTTGAGAATGGATAGGTTTGATCCTCTTGCAGTCCATGGGACTCTCAAGAGTCTCCTCCAGCACCATAATTCAAAAGCATTAATTCAAAAGGTATATGCTGAAACCCCAAAGGAAAGGCTCATCTCTGTGAGATTCCTAGGTGGCAATCTGCTAGCCATCACTCTCTAATGATCACTAGGATTGGTTTGGTCTGTAGTCAGAGCGGTAGTCTATTACATATCCTGACTAAAATTATGCCTGATAGGATCTCAGAATAAATCTTGCCTTCCTCAGAGTAAACCTTGCCCATCCCACAGTAGACTTTATCTATTCAGCAGAGTAAATAAAAATGGCCCCATTTTGCAGTCTATGGCCCAGTCTGCACTTCCCAGTAAACCAATATTTAATAGTTTACCATGAACAAGGCTTGCTCCTCCCTGCTAGTGTGGAACAAACTTTTATCCCTGTCACTGCATTCTGTCTAACCTGGGAATTATGGCCTATTTCACTCCAAACGAACTAAGATCTGTAACTAAGATTTTCTGCTTTGCCTATGATGATTTATTTGGGTGAAATATGCCACAAACCCCAGTTCAGACATAAGGATAAGCCTTATGGTTTGCTTCTCCTGCGTTACCGCCAAATGAGTGAAATTGGCAGGTCCACTAGAAGCCACTACGGTTTATTGTGACATGTGAATTAGGCCTATATCTCCTCTTATCCTCTCCAAGAAACAGCTAGTTTCACACTTGAGCTGAAAACGCTTGACAGCATATTACACTGACTAATAATAATGTAGCCCTTTTAAAATATGTTTCTAATCCCGAGTTAATTCACGTTGGCTCTCTGTGGTTAGCTGCAAGTATTTTCCACTTAAAACCACCTCTCTCCAGTGCGCCGTTAAGTGTACGACTTTTCTCTGGCAAAGTTTTCTAAAAGTGACCTTCTCTTCCGAGCAGCCAAAGGGGAGCAGTGCTCTTTTAAAGAAGCCGAAGAAATTAGCTCAAGTAGACATAAAGGCACTATGTCCCACACATCTAATCATCAAATGGTTTTACTTTCCCTGAGATAAAGTCAAAAGAAATTATATTGTCTCCGATCTTTACCTTCCATTTGCTGGGCACTGTGACAGCTCTGAACGGTACATCTCTATCTGTAAAAGCACCCAAGGGTATAAGCCCCTGTAGCATGACAGTCTTAAAAGTCTTAACAAGCCGCACATGCCTAAAAGGCATTCTCTTGCAATGGGAAGTGCAAGTGGTTTGCTGAACTTTGAATGTACAATAATCCAATGTATTCTGCCCTGTGGAGAGAATGCAAGCAGATGGGACTTGACAATGCTAAGCCAAGCTGCGCTGTGTGACCTTTTGCTCTCTTTTTCTTTCCCTTCACTCAGGAGCCATCCTTTTACTTATCCAGGCAGCTCCTTTTACCCATAGTTAGTACCTCCAATCAAACACAGGAACATATGCTCACCTCTGGTGCACCCTGCAGAATACCTTCCCAACCTCTAACCCAAGACGCATTCAGGGTAAGTCTACACCAGCACTGCCCCCTTACTGCAGTTGTGCAAGTTAATCATTTGGGGGGGGGGCAGACACACAAAACAATCTGCTGGAGATGGAGGGCGGGTCTTGCGGAGTTGGACACAGAGTCACCAAAAAGGAGAGGAGCAAAGATAAAAAGGGAAGGGCTGTAGTGCAGTAGCAAAGCATCTGCCTCTCTTGCAAGTAGAATCATAGAATCATAGAGTTGGAAGAGACCACAAGGGCCATCCAGTCCAACCCCCTGCCAAGCAGGAAACACCATCAAAGCATTCCTGACAGATGGCTGTCAAGCCTCCGCTTAAAGACCTCCAAAGAAGGAGACTCCACCACACTCCTTGGTAGCAAATTCCACTGCCGAACAGCTTTCACTGTCAGGAAGTTCTTCCTAATGTTTAGGTGGAATCTTCTTTCTTGTAGTTTGAATCCATTGCTCCGTGTCCGCTTCTCTGGAGCAGCAGAAAACAACCTTTCACCCTCCTCTATATGACATCCTTTTATATATTTGAACATGGCTATCATATCCCCCCTTAACCTTCTCTTCTCCAGGCTAAACATACCCAGCTCCCTAAGCCGTTCCTCATAAAGCATCGTTTCCAGGCCTTTGACCATTTTGGTTGCCCTCCTCTGGACACGTTCCAGCTTGTCAGTATCCTTCCTGAACTGTGGTGCCCAGAACTGGACACAGTATTCCAGGTGAGGTCTGACCAGAGCAGAATATAGTGGTACTATTACCTCCCTTGATCTAGACGCTATACTCCTATTGATGCAGCCCAGAATTGCATTGGCTTTTTTAGCTGCTGCATCACACTGTTGATTGAAGTAGTTCAATCCCTTGCATTTCCAGGTAGGACGTGCGATGTCCTCTGTCACTAACCATGGAAAGGCTGCTGCCTCTGTCAATGCAGACAGTACTGAGCTAGATGGACCAGTTGGTGTGACTTGGGTAACCGGTAGATTCCTGCGCTCCTGTTTGCTGGTAAGAATTGCTGGAGACGCACAGATGCATCTGTGACTAAGAATGATGAGAGGCATTTATCCAAAATCTAATAAGAGGCAGGGCAGTAAACACACGGTTGCAGCTTGATGCAGCAGCATCCAAACAAGTTGCCCAAATTCTGCATAGAAAGGTACTGTATTTCCATGCAGGAATGATTGCAAGGTTTGCCTCTTGAAGGCGTTCTTTTTTCCACTTTGCAAGGTGCTTTCCAGTGCATGCACAAGCAGTGAAAATCTATTATGCATGATTATCTATGGGGTAGTGGTTAGAGTGCAGGACTAGGATCAGGGAGACCCAGGGTCAAATCTTTACTTAGCAATGAAGCTCACTGGGTGACCCTGGGGCCATCAACATCTCTCAGTTTAATCCACTGCATAAGGTTGTTGTGAGGATGAAATAAGGGGAAGGAGAACTACTGTATATTCTGGCGTATAAGACTACTTTTTAATCCAGGAAAATCTTCTCAAAAGTCGGGGGTCGTCTTATACACCAGATGGAGAATCTGCGGTCGAGTATATCTCAAACTCTATATTTTAACTGGAAAAGTTGGGGGTCGTCTTATACGCCAGAATATACGGTATATGTGCTGCCTGGCGCTCCTTGAAGGAAAAGCAGCGTACATTAACAAGCACCATCTACGTACAACTCTTTCAAATAAATTAAAACCAGGAGCCTCCTACTCAGCATTGATCAGGAATTCTAAGAAACCAAAAAAAAGAAATCACTGCAGTTTTGAAATCAGTGCCGTTTGAAACGGTCCAGTTCATTCAATTGTATCCACACATAAAGGAATACCTGCTCCTGCATCTCGGGCACCATTAAAAAAATGGTTACAATAGATTAAGAGGTGTCCAGTTGCATAGCAAGCAAAGAAAATAGCAGTAGAAATATGTTTTGTTTATGGAAATGCCTTTCTTTCAGGAAGGAATAGAAGACTTGCTTCCAAGATAATTGGAACTGGATAATTCACGAGATCAGGACATGGGTTATGGGAGAGATTTTTTACTGTGTCAGGCCACTGGTCCATCTAGCTCAATATCGTCTACACTGACTGGCAGCAGCTGTCCATGGTTTATGGCAGAAGTCTTTTCAGGCAACATTCCGTATCGAACCTGGGACATTCTGCATGCAAAGCCAATAATCTAACACTGAACTATACTCCATCCCTCAATTTCACTATAAATCAGTCCAAGGGAAATTGGCTTGAAGAGACATTATGCCATGTACATTCCAACAACTAACTTCTGCCACATGGCAAGACAAGAGACAGCTCTGAAGCTGGACACAGGCTCCCAGGCTGCTCTGACTAGCTTTTGAGCAAAGCGAGTTCATCTTGAAGGCATCGCAGTGTAGGAACAAAACCAGTAGAAAGTGTGCAGCCTCTGCTTTAATAGGTGAAACGGAAATTAAAATGAAAGTGTCCCTCTGTGCTTCGTTGCACTAACTTACAAAAGTAATACAGACAAGCTATACTAAGGAGATCTCTTTTGACATAGGCTAGTATAAATGCACTTGTCGGTTAAGAGGAAATGCCCTTTCCTATCTTATTCCATGTCAGAAGGAATCTTTGTACCGCGGCCTGTCTATATTTCTTTCTGTGAGTTGATGCAATGAAGCACATCGAGTGGCTAGGCTTGGTAAAAGGAGCATGAAAAGAAAAGTCAGGGGGGAAAGGCGACATTTTGAAACTACGCTGGGTATCCCAAAACAGAACTGAATCAACGTAGCCGGTGCCAAGCAAAATGCACGGGGCCAATCTTCCCAATAATTGCATTTCATTGTAAGAGCTATCATCAAGCTCAGTTTTAAGGAGGCTTATTCTTTCAAGATCTGGCACTTCCACAGTTGCTTCGGGTTAGAGAGAGAAAGAGACCCATTAATTTCAAAAAGGATTTATCTCCTGCAAATGCACCACTTGATCAGTGGTTGTCTGTATACCACAAACAGCCAAGTTACTTCAGAATGCTTTTTGTTTGTTTCTGACATGTTTTCTCCCACGCCTATCATACAAATCAGCAATGCCCCTTGTTGTGAAAGGAATTTGAACAGTGTAATGCAGTTTTTAAAGAACCCTAAGAATTGCCTGTGCAGGATCGAGTCTATCTCAGCCAGCACACTCTCTGTTAACCCAGTGGCAACCCAGATGATATTTGCTATTTCTAAAAATAGATTTTTTATTTTTCATATTAAGAAATGGAACTGGTGCGATGCTTCAAAGTACCACCAATGCACAATGGCGGCAATCCAGGGAAAGTCAAGCGTGCTTAAATTACATTGAAATCAGCGGGATGAAATTGCACTATTAAGCACTTGAGCCCTATCCATTTCAACGGGACTTGAGCCTGCTAACTTTCTCTGGATTGTACCCAATGGCTGCTGTCCAGAGAAACACAGTGGCAAATCACAAATAGGGGAGAGTTAAAGACAAGAAGCTACCTTACAAAACTTGATAGCGCCAAGGGATTTCTGAGGAACTTGGCAACTTGACCTGTCATAGGGAAGCAAAACACATATAACACTGAACAATGCTGCACAGAAAGTATCTCTAGACCAGGGGGCAGACAACATGGTGCCCATCAGATGCCATGGACCCCAGCTCTCATCAGCCCCAGACAGCATGGCAAATAGGGATGATGGGAGCTGTTGTCTGACAACATCTGAAGGGCCCCACCCATGTTGGCTTCCCTTGTTTCACAGGGACCCCTGCAATTGCCTTAGGCACCATCTGTACTATGCATTTAAAGCAGTATCACACCATTTTAAAAACAAAATATAAAAATTCCTTCCAGTAGCACCTTAGAGACCAACTAAGTTTGTTCTTGGTATGAGCTTTCATGTGCATGCACACTTCTTCAGATACACTGAAACAGAAGTCACCAGACCCTTATATATAGTGAGAGAGTGGGGAGGGGTATTACTCAGAAGGGTGGTGGGAAAGGGTGATTGGCTGATAGGTGTGGAAAACCTGTTGACGACTTAACGACTGCAATTGGTCTTACAGGAAAAAGCAAGGGGTGAGATGGCTAAAGATAGCTTGGTCATGTATAATGAGATAAGAATCCAATGTCTTTGTTCAGACCAGGTCTCCCCATGGTTTTAAGTTTGGTGATTAGTTGCAATTCAGCAACTTCTCTTTCCAGTCTATTTCTGAAATTCCTTTGTAGTAAGACAGCTACTTTGAGATCTTGAATAGAATGTCCTGGGAGACTGAAGTGTTCTCCTACTGGTTTCTCTGTCTTGTGATTCCTGATATCTGATTTATGTCCATTTATCCTTTGGCATAGGGTTTGGCCAGTTTGTCCAATATAGAGAGCTGAAGGGCACTTTTGGCATTTGATGTCATACAGAATGTTAGAAGATGAGCAATTAAATAGTCATGAGATAGTATGTTTGAGGTTGTTGGGGCCAGTAATGGTGTTGTCCGGGTGTATGTGGCAGCAAAGTTGGCATCTGGGTTTATTGCAGGCTCTGGTACCAGTGTCCATGTTAAGTCCTGTTGTTGTATTACTGTGGGTGAGGGGTTGTTTAAGATTGGGTGGCTGTCTGTAGGCGATGAAAGGTCTTCCTCCCAGAGCTTGAGAAAGAGAACTGTCATTGTCTAGGAGACGTTAAACAGTCATGGCTTCCCCCAGAGAATCCTGGGAAATGTCATTTGTTAAGGGTGCTGAGAGCTGTTAGAAGACCCCTATTCCCCTCACAGGGCTACAACTTAAAGAGTGATTTAACAATCAATCCTTCTTTCCAGCTTTTGCTGGTGCACCTCATCAGCTGCCCCGGACTCTCAGCTTTCATGTTTTGGAAATGTAAGTCTCTATCCCTCCTAGAAAAGAAGTTATGGGGCAAAATGTGCAGGTATCTTCTAAGCAATTTCTGTGAAAGGAGAGTGAGTATGGTATGATCTCCACAATCTGGACCAGCAAGACATTGTTGACTTCCCATGGTAAGCAAATTTCTCTGATTTTGTGTTGTGCCATGCCCACCCCCGTACCAGCTATTTTGAAACTGGTACCTCCATCTCTTTCTCTCTCTCAAAATTCAAAATGTGCCCACTGGTCCAGAAAGACTGGTTACTTCTGCCTTGCATCCCAACACCAAAAAGGATTGTTTGAGGAAGATATAAGTATAGAATGTGCTGTGTTGGGTTGTAATGTGGTCAGTAAAAATTCCCAGAGGATTTCTTAGGCAATGATTTTTGCCCTTATTTCCACCAAGTGACTCTTAAAGGGACCAAAATGGACAACAACAACAACACCCAATGAACCAAGCAATAATAACCTGGACTTTCTTGCAATATGCAGTCTGGCTAATTGACTCTGAAGCTATTTGCTCTATAAGCACTTCTCTGCAATGTTTCCTTGGTGCATGAATTGCTTTCACCCCTCTCCAAATACTATGACTTTAATTCTGAGCTAAAATCCAGTTACCTGAAAAACAGTCAATTAAGTCTGTCTTGTCTCATTTCTATTCTTAAGGGTGGGTAAAACTACTTCCACGTAGGAATCAACTGATTTTGCTTCTAAGTAGTTGCCATTCTCAAGCATCTGGAAGAAACGTGCTGGTCAAGGTTTTTTGCAAGGCAACACAGAAGCAATAGAGGGGAGGGAATTCCTTTCCCTCCTTCTCTCAAACAGCTGCTCTGGATTATGACACACTCATCTGTGCGATTTCATATTAGTGGGAGATTTCATTCTTTTTCAGAAGTCTACAAATCTGTGAACAAAAACATTTGGGATACACACTGTACTAAAACAGTCATCCATCAAGCCACGGTTGCCTACCATCGCTCACTGAACTCCTTGGCTCCCCCTTTCCTCCCTTCCCTTTCCCAGCTCTTCACCTATCAACATGTAGACTGCAAGCTCCTCGGGGCAGAGGACTTGTCCTCTTTGCTTCCAGTACTCTACAAAATGCCAAATAAATAGAATTTGTGCTACATAATTATCATCTCTAAGGAATTTTATGTATGTTCAGTCTCAAGCAAAAGCACTGGACAAAAAATCTAAGTGATTCAACTCTAAGGAGCCTGCTTCACACCTGCCTGCATACATATCGCTTAAGAGCCAGTGTGGTGTAGTGGTTAAGAGCGGTGGACTCGTAATCTGGTGAACTGGGTTCGCTTCCCCACTCCTCCGCATGCAGCTGCTGAGTGACCTTGGGCTAGTCACACTTCTCTGGAGTCTCTCAGCCTCACTTACCTCACAGAGTGTTTGTTGTTGGGGAGGAAGGGAAAGGAGAATGTTAGCCGCTTTGAGACTCCTTAGGGTAGTGATAAAAGGGGATATCAAATCCAAACTATTCTGCTTCTTATAATAGCTCATCATTTGACTACTCAATGTTTTTGATGAGTATCACCTGCCCATTCTGCATTTTCAAGGACTCATTCCTTTAGTGCAGCAGTACCCATGTTTTGTAACTCCCTGCCTCTTGGCACTAGGCAGGTACACTCAGCACTGAAAACTTTTTAGTTTTGGCAATCCTACGTAGACACATGATTTAAGGTTGTTTGTTTTTTAATCTTTGCTTTAATGCAGCCAACTTTATGAATATCTGTTTTTCTTCGGATTCTGTATTTTAGCTTATTTTATCTATAATTTTATCTGTGCACCCGTTTGGAGAATACTTTGTTCAAGTGATTTGTAATATAGCTTTCTATATAGGTAAGACACAGCAGAAACAGGCAAACACACCTGTGCTGTTAAGAATTATACACACATCATATTTTGAAGGTGGCCTAGAACACTAGTGGCCCCTTGAGACAGCAGGCCCTGGGTTGCAATCCACTCACTAATCTTGTCTTGCAGGTAGAACTAGAGGGCGGGAGGAAGCCACCCATCTGAATAAATGTTGCCAATTGCTCCAGACCATTACTGGGCTACATGGACCAATGTAGGCCATCATCCGCTATCTGAATTGACCTGGGGCGATTCACTATCTCTCTGCATCAGCTCCCTACATTCAAAACAGCAATAAGAACAATCTTATTTGGCTGAAATATACAAGAGCCAATGAACCAATCAACAAAGAACCCTTTCCCTTTTTGCTGAGACAACTGGATTTTGGTGGGTTTCGTTAAAAAAAAATGCTATGCTGAACAGAAGCAGAGGCTGCCTTTAACAGAGATTACAGATCATTGGAATCAGAATTATAGATTGTCAGAATCAGAATTATAGATCTAAAAAGGCTACCAAACAGTGCACAACTTCATTTCACAAAAGCCTCCTCTGACTGAGTTTATATAACTACTCTTCATTAGCAGATACAGGTCTCTTCACTTTATTTTGTCAGATTAATTCTCCCTCGCTCCTCACTATCTTATTTTGTACTGAGTGAAATGCTAAAGTGGCAAACCGGGTTAGGATCACAGCTATCTTGTGCAACGCCTGCAAAACCTTTTTATTTTAATTCCAAATGTCACACTTCATCATGCGGCTGTCAGCTGCTGTCGTTGTTTCAATGTGCTGAACTAAATCACGCCGGCACAGAACTTGACGTCGATTAACACAATTAAAACGAAAAGAGAAAAAAAGTCAGATCTCCTTGATTTAAGTGTGACCTCGTGGCCTACCAAACCAAAATGGAGATCCAGAAAACGGGGGGAACGGGGACGACAAAATCACTACAGAAACTAATCTCACCAGACTAGACATCTCGCTAAAGCTACATGATGACCGGCCAAGTGCTGTCACTTCTCCTGAGAGGCAGGCATTTAATGCCCCCCCCCTAACTACGTACGCACATTTTATTCATTATAGGCTTCCAAGCAACTTGAACAACAACTGCCCACAGATTCTATTATTACTTGCATATAGTATTAAGTTCAGGGCTTTTTCTAATCAACATTTGCCTGCAAACGTAATGACGAAATTTGTACCTGGAAATTGCATTCTTGCAGAAAGCAAGACATTACAGGCCTCCCGTGTGTGTGTGTGTGTGTGTGTGTGTGTGTGTGTCAATGTTCAGCCCTTATGGAGCCCCCCAAGTGCTGCCACCAGTTCTACTTGTGCCACCTGAGGCTACAAGGGGCCGGATGGGCTGGTGCCATTTTTGGGGTGCACGTTCAACTCTCTCCATCTACCTTTTACCTTTTGCCACTGGGGGAGAGAGCAATGTGTAATGTCTGACATGGTGAGAGAATGCTGCTTCAACCTGGAGTCACGAGGCTGAATCCAACAAAGTCCTACTCAGAGTAGACCAACAGGCATGACTAACGTAGGTCCATCAATTTCAGAGAGTCTGCTTTGATTCTGACTGTGTAGGATTTGGACCGGGGAACGAAGTAGCAAAGCCAATCCCAGAGGACTTGAACTGACCACCTATCATTGGATAGGTGCAGAGTCCAAGCTCCACTTTTTGAAGGCGTCAGTTGCCCTATGGGGTTCCCTGTAGAAACTCTGTAATGCAGCTGATACCAGCGGGGCTTGCTCTCACCGACAGCCAGCTGACCAGAGGAGAGCGCAAGACTCCTTTTTCAATGAGCAAATGGGAGTGCACATTAGGGCTCCCGACAGTGCGCTGTTATCAGGCACATACAGCACCAGGTAGGTGTGCTTTGGGGAAATGGCCTCGCAGGCCAAAGCGGGACCTGTACAGGGTCTAATTAGGTCAACAAGCTGAAGGCTCCCCATGCCGGGCTTAGCTGGTTGTAACCCATGGATCCTAGCAAAGTGAAGGAGGTAAGGAATAATTTTCTCCTTCCTCCCCGAAAGCTGGAGAAGGAAGCAAAGACAATTGTCTGCGCCGAAGACTGTCCAGTGCCCACAGGTCAGGAGAGCTGACGGCAGCAGTAGGCAGTAGAAGCAAGAGGGCCTTCTTGGTAGTGGCGCCCTCCCTTTGGAACGCCCTCCCATCAGATGTCAAGGAAATAAACAACTATCTGACTTTTAGGAGAAATCTGAAGGCAGTCCTGTTTAGGGAAGTTTTTGGTGTTTGATCTTTTATTGTGTTTTTAATGTTCTGATGGGAGCCGCCCAGAGTGGCTGGGAAAACCCAGCCACTCTGGCCGGGGTATAAATAATAACTTACTTACTTACTTACTTACTTACTTACTTATTTATTTATTTATTTATTTTTATTGCTGCTGCTGCTGCTGCTGCTAAGGGAGGGGATGGATGAACAGAGCTGGAGGAACTATCACAGCAAGAGAAATAGTCATTCATTCTATCGATAAGGTTGCAGGACTACATTCCACGTGGCTCTCCAAACCAGACTGTAGCTGGTCATGTGAACTCATCCTTGAATTGCAACATGCCAAACTTTGCACACGTGCAGTTGTTATTAATTCATATTTTGCCCCCCACCCACTTGACAAAACACTCTGCACATGACCATTTTTGAGGAAATACAGTATTGATTTTTGAAGATTCCGGGTGCTAAACAAGCAGCAAAGGTCCTGCCTACTTCACATAAAGAGCAAGCTAGTCAAAATACCATGGAATTGAAACTTACGACTGGAGGAGATGGAGGCAAAATCTTTCAATAAAATAGAGTGGACATTGCAGTTCAATTAAAGGAGAGTTAAGGGTTATGGTTTCTTTTAAAAAAAGAGAAGAATTTATTGAATAAATATTGGCTGGTAAATGGTTCTATAGATAAGGAGAAATAAAAGGAAAAAGCACAGAGATGTGAGACAGAGGAAGAAACATTATAGATTCTGGCAAGCGATGAATGAGAAGCACAAAGTCTGATGAGGAGAGAAATCAGAAATAAAAGATAAACAGGAACTACAGATGAACCTATTTGACGGTATTAACGTTAAAAATATATAGATTAACTTTTTGTGTTCTAAGTATTTGTTTGGTTTAGAAACAATCTAACGGCATTATAAAGGACACAAAATTAAACATTTGAAAAGCCAAAAGGCCCAAAATCATTATTACATTTTTCAGCTGTAGTACTCAAGAATGCACAGATCAGTTAATTTCTAGTCTGAATCAATTTTCCAAGTGTTCTTACCTAAGTCCAGCTTCTGCATTAATCTGGTTTTGTTATGTATTTGTTTATTTATTTATTATTTTAAGAAAACCACACAAAGAGGAAAGTTCATATTTAAACCTCATATTTAAATCATATTTAAATCTGAGGTCTTTTGATGAAGGGTGGTATGTAAATCGAATAATCAATAATAATTATATGCATTAATCACAAAATTCACGTTAAAGAATATATTGTAGCTCAATGCTCACACTTCTAGATGTATTTTATTCTAAAATATGCATTTCAATGCATTTTGGTACTTTACTTTTTTAGCCCAAAAGTGTATCGCAAAATTTGGGGAATTGAAAAATTCAAAGGATAGCATTATCCTGTTCTGCACACTAATCTGGAAAGTGCAGATTTGCTCAATTTGCATCAGTATTCATAGAAAGTAAGTTCTTCAAACATCACTAGCAGTAAACATAGTTCGTTTTATCAGATATGTTTCAGATTGCCACTGGAAATCACCACTTTCCCTTTACAAAGACTATTAAATTAGTGTTAATGAGATGGTCCCACATACAGCCAGTATAAAGCACTCCTCAGTATGCCAAGCTGAGATGGCTTGCAACTCCCACAGTCCATCTGTGTCTGGGCTTGTTTTATGCTGGCCACGGTTATGACAGAAGGGTAAAATGTCCCCTTTTAAGAAAAAAAATGTGTTTACCAATTTCCTATAACTTCTGGAAGTACCTTTGCAATTTTGATACCCCCTGCAATGAGAAACAGGTTTCTTTATCCAGGGAGAATGTGTTTGGACGTAACACTAAACCACGGTTTAGCACTACATGAGTGAGCCCCTCCCACCTATTCACAAGAGACAAGAGGAAACATTTGGAATATTTTGCTTTTAATGAACTCTGTTTGTCATTTAGTCCTAACCAGGATTGCGGTTAAACACTAACTATAGTTAATTTCAACAAGCTGACTTCATAACCCATGGTTTGAAGTTGGCTTCTTTTGAAATTAACCATAGTTAGCATTTCACCACAATCTCCAGTTCAGACGAAACAAGATACTGTGGTTACTTAAAGTTTCTAAATTCTTCCTCTTGGCCACGTAAGACTAGAAGATAGACACGCAAGGTGAATGAGTGAGCATGAGGAAGCTGAGTACCATTTATGTAGTGTTAAACCAAGGTTTAATCTTATGCCCGAATACAGCCAGAGAGATATAAATTATGTAAAAGCTATCACATTCAGTTATTTCTCGTTTAATTTCCCTACTGGAGCTATTTCTACCTAAGACGCAGATACCAAATTATCAAGATACAGCCTTGTCAAGCATATTAGATATATTAGTCGATATGTCACATGCCAGTGGCAGTAAGTATACTACGTATGGCATTAAATAGAACATGTTCAGATGGGGAAAAAAACCTGCTGGTTTCCTATCGTGTAAATATGAGGAAGACATGAATCCCAATTATATGGCTCAATCCAGGCAACAAGTAAGTCATCACAGTATTTTTCAAGGATGATGAAAATACATAATGAAAGGAAATTCATAAAGAGTTACGGGTGGCAACAATAATATTATCTTCTCTTATTATTATTATTATGAGTGTCATGAAAATACTGAAGTAACCATTAATTACCTGCACTTCGTAGGTTAGGATCTAAATCAGGCATCTCCTTGGTAGCTTCTGGACTAACACTGTATATTGAGGCCCCTGCCTCGTTTGTAATGCTGTGGAACAGAAAGCAAATCATTAAAACCTTGCAACACAAAATACATTTTTTTAAAAAAATCTTAATAACAAGATACACAAAATATAATGATACAGACTCAACGCTTGTAAAATCTGCACCATGCTTTATATGAAAGTACAGTTTTGTATGAGCTTGGGCTGTGATCCTAAACATACGTTCTTGAACTGAAATATAAGAGATTTATTTCAAAAATTTAGGAGCTGTAATTTTCCACATCACCTCTCACCCACGCCACCTTTTCCTCTGATTTCAATATGTTACAGGTAAATGAAAAAGTGCTGTTGGGTTCTTATTTTTGTTCCCCCTCCTATATGAAAATTGTATCTCCCTTCTCCTTCGGCTGTTTACATATGAACATGCTCCACTGTTTTCAACAGGGCTTGTAGGATGCAGGGCTTGCATCCTATCTTTTACACTGGGCTTTGTACTCCTCACACCAATTGTTATTTCATATAAAACATTCTGAACACATATAAAAATGTGTGTACCTGTCATAAAAGTATCTACATACACAACTGAATGAGATATAGAGTTGTAAAGAACTTTGCAAACCTGGAAATCACTAATCGCTAAAACTATTTTTCTTTCTTTCTTTCCACTATAAACTTTATTTAGGGCACATTTTATAAAAAGCTAAGATAACAGGAGTAACAAGACATAACAGGGCCCGCCCACCCACCAGAACTAGAACCACTCAGTTCCTAATTGCAACGTATTAATTCTAAAATTATAAATCGGAAATTACAGCCAACTGGAGTGTTCTCAGCAGTCATTATTTTTTTCTTTTTCGAATCTCGAAAGAAACTTTACCGAAAAAAGCAAAATATATAATGTCAGTTACTTCTCTCCGGAGTCCGGGTGCACTTGATGGGCACACTGATTTATTACACGTTTCTGTGAAACAGCAGACACACAATTATCTCCTTTTGTATTTTGCATTTAATTAATATTTGTACATGGTTCTGTGTATTGTGAAAAGTGGCCCTGGAAATATTCTTCTTCGAGTCAGTTGTCATTCAAATGCGAAAATAACACACACACCAGTTCAGAGTGGGGCTACTTAACCCTCCCTCTCTTTCACACACACTCATGCATTTTTTCTTCATTCCTAAAAATAAAGCACAAGACCAGCTCGCAACATTGGAATAAAACCTATCATTTTTGTTCCTATCCTGACTTAACAGAGAGCACCCGGGTTCCCCCCCATCCGCACCCATAGCTGTCTTCTCTTAAAAAAAAGTACCAGCATCACAACATCACATACAAGGCAAGCTTTAAAACCTGAAGTTGCCAGTCCCCAAAAAGGCAGAAGTATCACCTTTCCTTTGCTTAGGCACACTTCAAATGTCCCCAAAGTCTGAATCAGAATAAGATATGAAGGTGAACTGAAATAGCAATCAAGGCTATATCGTATTTGAAAAAGGCCAACAGAGAAATCTTGAGGGGAGGATCGGCTGGGAGAAAACGAACTCGTTCCCACCTACTACTACCAAAAACCTCCAACTGAATACATTGAGAGAGACAATGAGATTTCTGTTCGTAGCAAAGAACCAGTCCCTTTAAAGATCTATAGGCCAGAGGCAATTGGGCTCAATTTTATTCATATATTCAGAGTCCGAGTTCCATACAGCTGCGGAAGTTGCCAAGAAATCACTTGTGGAGAAGGAAGCTTTGAGAAGTAAGTAAATAATGATCAAGAGCCCCACCCCCCCCAGCATCAAATGTGTGGGTAACTCTACTAGCTTTAGAATAGAGATGTTACATGGGTGTACCTGGCCGGAAAGGCAGGCAGGCAGGCAGCAAGGAAACAGACCAATTAACACACCTTCAGAATGCTCTGAATTATAACACAGATTGCTAACAACGCAACTTGAGAACGCAAGTCTCCTCCTCTGCAGCCCAGGTTTGAAAAATGGAGAGGGAGGGAGGGAGGGAGGGAGTGGGAGAATTAACTTTAGTAGTTTTCTTAGAAGCGAATTTGCTTTTAAATCACTTCTCTAACGTTTTCAAGACCCCAATACAAAAGAAAAGCCCAAATTAAAACATATTTATTCTGTATCTGAAGAGGTGTGCATGCACACGAAAGCTCATACCAAGAACAAACTTAGTTGGTCTCTAAGGTGCTACTGGAAGGAATTTTTTTTATTTTTTATTTTGTTTTGACTATGGCAGACCAACACACCTACCTTACCTGTAACTGTTTCAAAAAGTCATTTTTCAGCATTCCATTCATCATTAATGGCATTTAGAAGCAACACTTTCCCAGACAAAAATGAGCTTGTAGAGTCTCATTTGAAAATGCTCCAGATTGCTAAAACTGCTGGTTACTTATTCTAGCCGAACTTCAGTATATATATATATATATAGAGAGAGAGAGAGAGAGAGAGAGAGAGAGACTGACTTGACTGAGGTCATGCAATAATGCCAAAAGTTTTGCAGAGAAAAGTTTTAAATCATATTCCTTAGGACGCACAAGAGGAATTGCCTCCCTAGTAATTTATCTCAACACTCTTGTCAATTATACGTGGACACGACGGCAAACATTTTCAAATGTGTATTTTGTCTCTTAAATAAACCACGTTAAAACACCGTCCAAGTTAAACACATTATACTTCACAGTAGCCTAAGAATAGGATCAGAAATCTGCACAATGACACGATGCCTGGATTTTCTCAAGACCGTCGTCTGGAAGTAATTTTTATTTATTAATGACATAAAAAGCAACTTAACAGGTATCCAAAGATAACCGGTATCTTATTGATTTTCAACCATGAATATTTTAAATCATTTATTAGATCAGTGAACACTGATTATTTTGCTCCTGGAGCAACCTTGCTGCACAGCACAAGGAAAACTACCCTCTTCCAAATAAAGGATGTTAGAGAAATAAACTGCTTAAAAGTAAACAAAATAACAGAGTCAGAAAAGGGGAAAAGCACTTCTGCGGAAAAATGCATTTGCAAGATCTGCATGCCTTTTTTTCCATATGCAAAAAATACTTAAATGATATCAGATACAAATGAAGTATGCTCTCAAGCAAAGCGTACAATGTATTTAAAAATTTACAGATACAATAAAGTGATTTCCCTGCCTGTATGTCAAGATCTCTAACAACCAGTAGAAACGGCACATAAATATATATGACACAAAATACTATCTTGAAAGTTTGTGCTTTCTTCTTTTTGTGGGGACAAATTTTTGCATGCAACTGTCAAGAAAATTAAAGGCATTACTGAGGAGGTATTTTCCAGAGGCAAAATCTACTGTTATAATTTTTGCTGAGAATCAACCACACACACACACACACACACACACACACAAGCCCAGATGTAATTACACTTAGTGCAGCTCAAATTGGAAAACTCCCTACAAAAACAGGAGGTAGCATGAACAGAAGGGCGCGTTTATAGCAAACGTTTCACCCACTATTAAATAATAAATAAGTCTATAAAATCTTATCTATTTCTGAACTGCATATGCATGATTGCCTGTGCAGATTAGGTGAATATTGTATATTTTATTCTTGGTCAGTTTTGCTATGCTTCATGCACCATATGCTGTACAAGGAGCCACAGATGTGGAACTCGTTGTTCTGGGCAGTGTCAGACATGAGGTGGGATAAGGCATAACATCACCCTGTCTATGTCTGCTCAAAAGGACAACCTAAAAGTATCCCACTTCTTTTCAACGGATGTAACAGAGTCCGGTCTAATTTCCAACAGAGCCTTATCTGTGGCAGCCCCCAAATTGTGGAATTCACTCCCCACAGAGATGCATCAGGCACCTTCATTATACAGCTTTTGTAATATGCTGAAGACACACTTCTTTGCCACTTAAGAAATATTTAGGACTCACCTCTAGCTATAATTGTAATTTGTTAATTGTAATTTGTTAATGCTTCATTATACTTTGTTGTGACTCACCCTGGGACCTCGTGGTGAAGGGAGGATAAAATAAATAAATAAATAAAAATCCCTTTCTTTCTTTCTTTCTTTCTTTCTTTCTTTTCTTTCTCCCACTTCAGGTACTTGCTCTGAGCCACGTGAAGGATGAAGGAAAAGAACAGAACCAAAAGGAAGAGGAATATTAAATGCCACAAAGAGCATGGAGATTTTGAGGTTTGATTCTCGGTGACAATCACACACAAAAAATGCCTTTTAAACATTTGTATTTTAATTAAGCGTAAACAATATTTAACCAGCTTCTTTAAACGATAATAAAACAAACGTCCGCGCCACACATCAAGTGCCGCGGAAGGCTGAAGTCACATATTCCCCCCGTCCCTGAATAATAAGGTTATAATTGGTGAGCTGGACTGCACAGAATGTTGGACTAGTTCCACAGCCGTTAAAACTCATGGGTGATCCTAGACCAGAGCTCCTTGGAAGGGAACCACAGGATAAATATGAACAAAATTCAACCTCATAATGGCTGTCCCTGGCCTCAAAATAGTCTGTTACTGGCGTCAAGATCCAAGCTCAGAGCCCTCTAACTGCAATGTGCATCATCTTGGCTTGATCGGTACAAACGTAAGCAGTTCCAGCAGATGACTGGAATGAGATAAAGGTAAAGCTCTTCACACTTTTTAACAGATCTGTACAAATGATAAATAAGCAGTACCAAATGGCTCAAAATTTTAAGAGCACTGTTAGAAACAAATTCAGGGGATAGCATGAGCAGAGATAAAAGTCATCAGGTTTCTAGGATTAATTTGGTCCATACATTCTCTTCTTTGAAGTACAATATATGGAAGACAGTGGTATTAAATAAATTTAAGAAAAGAATAGGGGAAACAGCGTGTCTCATGTGGATTTTTAATCTATTTCAATTTTTTTTCTTTAAAAGACTGGGGGGGACTGAGCATGAACTTGGCACTTTCTGTACATCTTACTCATAGCTGGTTGCCCTCTCAAAATTAAAATATATAAAACAGACGAAGGAGAAATCCTTTTACTCCTATTTGTGAAGAATGCTAAATATTCCGCGGCACACAGAATTCACTCCAAAGTGATTGATTCGTCCTGCCTGATGAACAATTAGGTATGCAAAAAAAAGCGTACATATTCTTGCACAGCAATGGCCTATAGTCTAATTCAAAGATCCTAAGATGTCCACCATTCTCTCTTGGACATGCTGTTTTCAATCTCAGGTGCCATTCCATAAAATGAAAATAATTGGGGGGCGGGGGGAGCTGAAGAGACTTTCCCCAGAAGAATGAAAGCAATGAGGATTGCAAAGTACTTTGTGCAATAAATATGTAAAATATGTAAGGTTTAATTATAGGTGATTGAAGGTCCTAATTGCATCATCCTGGGCTCCTTCCAAAGGAAGAGGGGTGTAAATTGAAATAAACAGTAGTAATTTTATCCAATGAAAAAATTGCACCCTCCCAACACTGGTCACGGCAGTTTACCTGGACTGGACTGTGGTGGAACAGGACAGCAGCAAGGTTGGAGCTGTGGAAGAACTTCATCATACAGTAGTATGGAGTTTGCTACCACCAAATGATGGTGATCTTAATTGCCCACTCTCCACCCTAAGGCTCCGGGCTAGCTTACAACATTAAAACCAGTCTTCCTCAACCTCGGCCCTCCAGATGTTTTGGGCCTACAACTCCCATGATCCCTAGCTAGCAGGACCAGTGGTCAGGGATGGTGGGAATTGTAGTCTCAAAACATCTGGAGAGCTGAGGAAACCTGCTTTAAATCAACTTTCAATTACAAAATATACAACTCAGGTGTCAAAGATCAGAGTAAAGAGGTGTCTTTGGAATATTTGCCCAAAGCGGTACAGTGAAGTTACCAGAAGCATACTTGTGGGGAAGGAGATCCACGGTTTGGGATGCAGCAGAGAGTCCTGCCATCCAACGTGGAAAATGTACAACCATTTATTATTAACCATTAAACCCACTTGGAGATGCTGATAAATGGAACGAAACAAATAAATAAATCTATGCTAATTGGTGTGCACACTGGTCGACAGGCATGTGGGCCAAAGCTATAGATGCTGTTGAGAAATATAATGAAAGCAAAAGGGAAGGGGGCTATTTCTCTCCTTCCTCCCTTGCAACCCCCCCCCCACTAAAATGGAACTCAGAAAGTGGTCAGCTAAAACTCACTTGAATACCAACCAAATATTATTCCTCTCTCGGTTATTGTCAGCAACTTGTTTGCTTTGCAAGTCAAATCAAGGAAACCCCCGTGAACAGTATAAATATCATCAGAACTTATCAGACGGTAGCAAACAGCATTATGTTCATCGCCAGTTCTCTAAATGTGTTGCTTTAGCACCATCTGGTGACTGCCTGTGCTTACTGCTGGAAATTTTGCTGTGGAAATCTTAATGATGAATTATACTTCTTTTAGTACACTGCAGACACACACATGCATGCAAAATTAAGCTAATGACGTTTTCTCTTTATTACATATAAAGAACATTTGGAATTATTATTATTTTTGGAAGGGTTACATTTATTAAGCTGAAACCGCCCCCAGGATGATTATCACATGGAACTGTTCTGGAGGGACCTTCATTGAAAAACTGCACCTCTCCTTCCCCCAGCAAGAATCTCTACTGGATTCCAGTCCCTTCCACAAGCATTCAAGGCCTTTTCATTTGCAGAAGAGACATTCTGGATCCAGCCCAGGGAGCTTTGCAACATACAATACTCAAACCAGCTTTCTACTTTATTAGCACTCAAGAGATGCATTAACACATCCACACTTTATAGCAAGAGATCGCATTTTCCAGTACTTTGCAAGAATCTCATTTTTACTAATTAGGATTTTTTTTTTTTTAAACCATGCTAAGGTGTGGATGCCAGGGCCAGCCCACACATACGGCAAGGTAAGGCGACAGCCTCAGGTGGCAGGATCCAGAGGGGTGGCAGATCCCAATGTAGACGTTTATCCCCTCCCCCTTGTCCCCAATATAGATCTTCACTCCCCACTTCTTACCCGACAGTGGGGTGTGTGTTGTTTTGTGGTTCACCTCAGGCACCAAAATGTCTTAGGTCTGGCTCTGTTGGATGCCCTACCTGAAACTGGGAGTGCCCCAGCAACTGGTGACACCCCCACCTTCATAGTCCTCTGAATTACCGGACATGATTACGCTGGCCCTTTCAAGTAGACCTGCTTGGGTAGCAGCTGCCTCCCTGTGGCACAGTTCCAAGCCACTGGGCAGTTTCATCTGAGTTTACCATAAAGAGTCAGAGAAGGTAATTACATCTTACTTTTTTAAATACAGCCAGCTTTGGAGAATCTACCAGTACACATTGACTCTAAGAATATTTGCTGAAGAAGAATTTTCGAAACAGGGCCCTGTCCTGGTGTATATACTTCATCTGACGTATAATCTTAAATAAATCCATCTACAGAAGAGACTATCCAATATTATTTTACTTCTGTGGCCTGAGTTCTTGCTCTTTCGTGTGAGCTTTGGAGAGGGGCATAGCTCAGTGGCAAACTGCTTCTGCTTCACATCCAGAAGGCACCTGGTTCCATCCTCACTACTTCTTATAGGTCTTTTCCACCTGGCCTGGGAGGACAGGGCCCTGATTTCAGCTGCAAAAGCTGAGGCTGCTAAAGACTCTTGGCCTGGGGTGTTGAGGGTGGCTGACTCTTGTTGAGGGTGGCTGCAGTTGCTATGGGGCTTTTGTAAAAAAAAATAAAAATTGAAGACTTCGTTGTTATTTATGTGGAAATTATTCAGTTCGGTTTTGTATTTTTTTAATGTTTTCTTTATTGTTTATGACTACTTAAAATTATGTTGCAGCTATGCATTTTGTTCATGCTGTGAGTCGCCTTGAGCATGGTTTGAACTGTGGAAAGTTATAAAATTATGTATGTATGTAGGAGCAATGCAGCGTTTGGAGTTCTCGGAGATCTTTTGGGAGCTCCTCACAATTCTGTTTTTTGTTGTTTTCATCACCCTGGACAATTTGGTTTCGCCAATGAACTTGGCCAACCCATTTCACTGCTCATCCCTAATTACGGATCATTTATGAACAAGTGAAAAAAGGACCAGATTCAATACAGATCCTTGGAGGAACCCATGTATTATATGCCTCCTTTGTGAGAACTTCCCACTTCTTCCTACTCTCGGCTTGTGTAACTAGTTCCTGATCCACAAGAGGACGTCTCCACTTATCCTATGGCTGCCATGCTTGTTTAGGAGTCTTTAGTGAGGGACCCAGGTGGCGCTGTGGGTTAAACCACAGAGCCTAGGGCTTGCTGATCAGAAGGTCGGAGGTTCGAATCCCTGTGACGGGGTGAGCTCCCGTTGCTCGGTCCCAGCTCCTGCCCACCTAGCAGTTCGAAAGCACGTCAAAGTGCAAGTAGATAAATAGGGACCGCTCCGGCGGGAAGGTAAAAGGCGTTTCCGTGCGCTGCTCTGGTTCGCCAGAAGCGGCTTTGTCATGCTGGCCACATGACCCGGAAGCTGCCTGCGGACAAATGCCGGCTCCCTCGGCCTATAGAACGAGATGAGCGCCACAAACCCAGAGTTGGACACAACTGGACCTAATGGTCAGGGGTCCTTTTTTCTAGTGAGGGACTTTATCAAAAGCTTTTTAAACATCTGGAGGGCTATGGGTTAGCTACCCAGGCCATACAACATTCATAATTTCACTATGTTCCTCACTTTACTTCCCTCGCCCAGTACAAACAAAATGTTACCATGATTAGGTGGACAGAGCAAAACCACATGCAGATACACAAATTCTGATACGTCCTTGGTCCCACCCCACCTTCCTGTTACCGTTCAACAAAGCAGCACTTCACCTTTTCAACACACTGCCACCACCCCACTGCTAAATCACCAGATCAAGTACCATGTGCTCATCAAGTCTGCCCTTCTGTCTCTAGAGAATGCAGCCAACATGACCTTCATCAAACAGACTCAAGCTCCAACAATCAAGAGGTCAGGGGCTTAATTCTGCTCTTGAGAAGACTAACCCTTCCTAATTTATTCCTAAGTGGAGCTTGTGCTCTTGTAGGCCATGGCACAATTCTAGAAGCATATTCCATGTGTTTGCCAATACAAATGGAATGTAACTCCACCTTGGTCATCTGTTTTCTTCAAGGTAGATTCTCAATACATTAAAGTGTTGTTTTTTTAAGGGGGGGAATAACCCTTTCCCTCTTGCGAAACGAATGCACTCCCATCTATACTGTATTTAAATCTCTACTTTAGTTCGCTTAACACTGTTCATTATTCTCCCCATAAATGCAGTACAAACATTTTGTAAATAGATACTTTCAAGGTTATGTCAAAGGAAGCTCTTGTAATGTTTGATGAGTGAAAAGGAGATGAATTTGCAACTGTATTTCTGCACGCATACAAGAGGAGGACTGGTTCTCAGCCCTGTTCACACAAATAAAATGTCAACTGGAAGTCGAAAGAACACGAGCACTTACTTCAAACATTGTGGCCTGTCAATGTGAAGAATTCTCCAAAAATTCAAGATAAAGAAACCCTTTCACTATAAACTGAAGCGACACAGTGTGCTTACAATAAAATGCACCAGGTGCAATCAGGATTCAAAACATGCCAAGCAAAGCATCAGTGCTAGGCCAACAAGTTGGGTAGAAAGAGAACACAATAAGAACACAGCCGGCACCTAAACATCATAGACTTAAGAACTGAATAAGTTGAACTATTGTCAGCAGCCCATGGCAACAGCTGAATTGTGCATAATTCTAAACCACGAATGCTTCTCAAAGGCAATTTCTTGCCAATTTCTTCCTGACAAAGTCAAACGTGATTTTTTTTTTTTTTGGTATGCGCCCACATGTGCGCTCAGATAAATAAATAAATTCAACTCCAATTAAGTTAGCAGAATGTTGGATTGACAGTTCGCAGTGCCAGAGCCAAACCCAGCCCTAGTGAGAAAGCACCCTAGAGGCAATGCATTCACTTACACCAGGTCCCCATTTGGCAGCTAAACCTGAGATGAATTTGGAGGCCAGCTACGGGTCAAGAGAGGTGGCATATGTCTCAAAAATCATGCATCTCAGACGGGGATTGTCAGCCTTGCCGTGTGCCATCATCCTTGGTAAATCCCTGCCATGGAAAAATACACGTATTTTCACTTGTGTGGGAGAAAAGCGTCGTAATTTGACAGTCGATTCGAGGAAGGTTGGGTTTACGTCCAATTTTATTATTTTGTTAACCTTAGGATCTTTTGGAATAACTCATGTATCAAATACTGACATATTTAATCATTCTCTCACGTTCTACAGAGCTTATTGAAACCCCTCTTCTCAATAAATTTAAAGGAGTCAGGGAAAGTTCATGAAAAACAATGTTTGTAAGTGGGGGGGGGGGTGCGGGGAGAGAGAGAAATCACAGTACCCTGAAACCTGAGAAATTGAGAATACATCGACATAATACAGTTTTTCCCCCTTTCCCCCATCAAACATACACTTTTGATATTCTCTAAGCTACAACTTCATTTGGTGAAAATCATATTGGTTGTTCATCTATGCTAAGACATGGTCCAGCAAAACAGAGCTAAAAAGAAAGGGCACAAACAATAGTTAGTAAGCTGAAAACTAGCATATAGGTAGAATAAAATACCAATGCTGTTATGCTAAAGCTCCTACTACATCCCGGCGGAGTTTCAAGTACCGTGGCCGCCACTTCCCCTCGATGGCATGCGTCTTCTGCAGTATTATTCCTGCAATAATATGTCTTTCACCACTTGCAATAATATTTATTTGACCTAAATCCAGCACAGAATTAGGCGTGCTTGAGACCATTTATTTCAACGGGCTTAAGCAAGCTTAATTGTGAGGTGGATTTAGCCCTTTATGTCCCGGGCACATGAATTGAGCCATGACAATGGAAATCCAAATTGAGCAGCCCACTCCATCAGATTCATCTACTGCAGACCACAACACATGTTGTTTAATAAAGCTCTAAGCAATGACTAGCCTGTAAACCTGACCAAAGGGGGGGGGGGCGTCTTTGAAACACTCTGTTCAGCATCTGGTGACTTCCGTTTCAGTGTATCTGAAGAAGTGTGCATGCACACGAAAGCTCATACCAAGAACAAACTTAGTTGGTCTCTAAGGTGCTACCACCTCATGAGAAGAGAAGACTCCCTGGAAAAGACACTGATGTTGGGAAAGATGGAGGGCACAAGGAGAAGGGGACGACAAAGGATGAGATGGTTGGACAGTATTCTTGAAGCTACTAGCATGAGTTTGGCCAAACTGCGGGAGGCGGTGAAGGATAGGCGTGCCTGGCGTGCTCTGGTCCATGGGGTCACGAAGAGTCGGACACGACTGAACGACTGAACAACAACAACAAAGGTGCTACTGGAAGGAATTTTTTTATTTTATTTTGTTCTGTTCAGCATGTTTGGCTCACGATGCAGGGATAGGCTATCAGCTGGAAAGCGTTGGCAGGTTCCCCTGACTACAGAAAGTGATGCAGACTTGAGAGTGTACACAGTGCCTCGGCAGCATCAATATCCGCAGATGGAATTAGAGGCACATATTTCTGAGTCATATTTAAGGGCTTCCAATCAGCTATTCATTCATCCAGCCCTGCCCCCAATGCTTGGTCCAGAAACTGAAGTTAGTACAGAATGTGGCAGTATTACTGCCGACGAGACAGAGACTCTGCCGGCATGTTACACCTTTGCTCAATGACCTTGAACTGGCTGCCAAATTTCACATGGTCAAATTCAATGTTTTTCTACTAGTACATAAACTCCTTAACAGCTTGGGACTTTAAGGATCACCTGATCTGCGAAAATGGCACTTTTCAAAATGCCACATAATGCTCATGCCACACTTGCAAGGAATTATATTTTAACGTGGCAACACCTATTCACTGAAACACCCTGCCTTTCAATATTAGGCATTGTTTTTGACAAGCCCACCCAGCTACATAATGTGTGTGTTTTCTTCCCCAATGCATTTTAAGCAATATTAAATGTGCTATATAATGGCCCATTTTCTTCTACGGTATAATTAATTCATTTTCCAAGTATGTCACTTGGAGACCCTTTGAGCGATAAGCGATTAGTAGTTTAATAAATAATTACTATTATTATTATTATTTCATCTACGTTTTGCAAACCTTGTTTTGCCTACTATTTTTTTTTATAAGAGTTTATTGACATTTTTTCTTATAACAACATATACCCACACCCACACCTACAATTAAACAAATGCAAAACAAATACACTGATAAAACAAATACAAACAGTGTCAAGTTTTCTTATTGCATCTTTCTTTAAAAAAAAAAAAAAATTCTATTTCCATATCTTGACCATTGACTTCCCCTGCCTTTTCACCTTCGAATTCATATCCTTAATCTATTTTATAACCATTTCTCCTGAAAACCAAACTCAATTATATAGTTACGCACAATTATATATTCAACAATTTACTAACAATGCATCATCGTAGTAATATCTCATCATAATTCTTCTTCAATTATTCTTGTTCTTATCAAATTTTTGTCTTAATCTACCTCTTGATCTTAATCATCTTAATCCATAAACTTGATCCACTTAAATTAACTTTACTTATACTGTATCCTCACAAATCTTCACCGATCATTTGTATCAAATCTATCTCTTCTATCCTTTAAACTGCTGCTAATAACATAAAAACTCAAAATATCTCCTTTCATATTCAAACAAAGAATAAAACAAAATATTGTTGACAGTATTCACCCTCCGATTTCAAAATTCCATGACAGGCTGCTTTAAATTTTACTTAATGCTTCACCCCACACCCCCTCTGTCCATTATTCTTCTCCTGGTGGCATCAGCACTGAACTTCCCTGTAGCTTTCCTCTCCAAGCGTCCACAGATCCAGGCACAGTCCAAAACTCTCCTTGCCACGAGCTCCAGGGTGTCCATCTCGTCATCTCTCAGCTTCTCCGGTTCTTTGTAGCATTCCTTTTCTTCTTGTAGAAACCATAATTCTCTGTCCCTGGCCCCCGAGCTCACACCTCGGGGACTGGATATAACAAATCTTACCGTCGCCTTGGGACTGCCACCCCCAAAAAGCGAATTTCTTCTCCGAAGTAGCTCACTCATTTCTCTCCATCTTTCCAGCCACCCTCTCAGCTCTTTGGCAAGACTTTCTTCCAAAGTGTTAAAAGTTTTAAAAGCCTCCTCTGTGGGCAATTGGTTCCATTTCAGACCCCCACACAAGACTTTGACTTTTCTGTAAAGCAGTTCCACCTTCAAAGCAATGAGCCTTTGTTCGTCCGTTAGTCCAGAGTTCAATACCAGTTCAAGGACGAAGCCCAGCATACTGGTAGAGGGGGAGGAAGTGGGTATCAAATTTCTACTCCTGCCTCTCTGTTCGTCGCCATTTTCCTAAGCTGGAGCGCAAATACCGCAACTTTAAATGGAGATATTTTCCACTAGTTTACTTCCCAAGAAAGAAGTTTGCCAGTCTCATGTATCAATTTTAAGCACTTTGTAGCCAGTTCTGTGGCAGCAGTCACTCAAATTGGTTAGCTTCTTTAACTCGAAGGGAGGGAGGCAGGCTGCCTTTCTCCTTCCCCCCGGATCGTTCCAAAAGCTCGGTTTCTGATCAAATTAATTACTCACGACCACCGGGTTCCTTTAGCTCCATTCTTCAAAGGTAGAACTTAGACGCTCACCGCGGGCTTTGTCGCCGCATTTGCATCCCGGTTGGGGCATATCCCCGAAGCCCGGCTCCGTTGTCCCTTCACCCCCACTCCCCCTTTACAGGGGGGGCAAGGGAAGGGTTCGGAGCCTCCGTGGGCGCAGCCGGGGAGCCCAGGGTGCGGGACGCTCTTCCCGCACCCCAACCGGAGCCCCGCTTTGCGGTGGCGGGGCTCCTAACCCCCGGGATGGACAGGGCGCCTCGGACCCGAAGCAGCCCTCGACCACCCAGCGATTGCGTCGCCGCCGGAAGTCTACCTTTGCCTACTATTTTTAATGTCTCTTTCATCACTATTTTCCATAGAATCATAGAGTTGGAAGGAACTCTGAGGAACATCTAGTCGAGGGGTCAGCAACCTTTTTCAGCCATGGGCTGGTCCACTATCCCTCAGACCATGTGGTGGGCTGGGCTATATTTTGGAGAGAGAAAATGAACGACCCGGAAGCTGTACGCTGGCTCCCTCGGCCAATAAAGCGAGATGAGCGCCGCAACCTGAGAGTCGTCCGCGACTGGACCTAATGGTCAGGAGTCCCTTTAGCTACAAATAACGCAGAGATGCATTTTAAATAAAAGGACACATTCTACTCATGTAAAAACACGCTGATTCCCGGACCATCCGTGGGCCGGATTGGGAAGGCGACTGGGCCTCATCTGGCCCAATTGCCTTAGGTTGCCTACCCCTGATCTAGTCCGACCTCCTGCAATGCAGGAATATGCAGAATCAAACCTGCAACGCTTGCTGTTGTCATCACCACGTTCTAACCAACTGAGCTGTTTTAGTTAAAATTATTTGATTAAGTGGTATGTAAGCCTTGCTATTAAAAAAAAAATAATGCCACGGGAAAGAATCTGTTTCAAGGAGGAGGAAGAAGATGTGAAGTTCCAAGTAGGCAGACAGAAGGCACAATCAAGATATACGAGGACATGATTAATCTACAGTAGCTCTTCTGGGGCCTTAAGGTGAAAGGCATTTTGCAGTCAGGGAACACATTCCACACACAGCGGTCAGGTTGGGCAATTGCTAAGCAGAGGCTGCACCCCAGAAATAGGGGAGGTGGTGGCAAATGAGGCCTCTATGGCAACACCCAAGCTTCTCTCCCCAACAGGAATGGAGCAGCAACACTGCCAACTGCACTCTGGACAGTCAGCAACAGAAGCAGCTAGGAAACAGAAAACAAGCTCTGTCCAAGGGGTGGGGAGGAGAAGCCCCAACAACACCTCACTGTCCACCACAGCCACCCTGATCTCACTGTCAGCCCCAGCACTGTAGCAATGAACAGCTCCCTGCCTAGGCATGGCTCCAGGGAGATGTGCCTGCACAGATAAGACAGGCAACTGCCATCCCCACGGAACTCCTCCTCCTCCCCCAAGGCCCATGTCCTTGTTCCCCGGCCAGATGTATTGTGAGAGCGGTGTCCAAGTCAGTACAGAGAATCCGCTGTGGCCTGCTGCCCGACAGAGGGGAGCCACGTTCCTAGACACCCCTTACTCACTTTGCTTGGCACTGTGGTCTCGAGGAACTCATCGGCGCCTGCTCGTTTGCAGGTCCTTAAGGGGGCTGGACTTGTTGCTTCCCAAAGCAACCAAGGAGTGTTGGGGATTATTGCAGGAGAGACGCTCTGGAGTTGTCTATCGCGGCAGGCATGTCTTGCCTCGCCTCTCCTATCTGCCCTGGCTGACTCCGGATATGGTGTGCTTTATGCCACCTTAACTTAAGTCAGCGTAATATATGCCAGCTTCCTGTGCTTGGAATCGTTCCCTAAAACAAGAATTGGGATCGTTTTTAAGGTTCTGTATTTATCTCTGTCCTTCGGCAAAGATGCTAAGTTGCTAGGTTGGCTTCAACTAGGGCCAGGGCCTTCTCAGTACTGGCCCCGACTTGGTGGAACAGTCTGGCACAAGAGACCAGGGCCCTGCGGGATTTGGCATCTTTCCGCAGGGCCTGCAAGACGGAGCTGTTCCACCTAGCCTTTGGGTTGGTTTCAGTTTAACCCTGATGTTTCGTTCTTTTGGGGTGATTGGTGGGCTACTTAAAAATGAGGCTGAAGTTTAGATTTAGTTTTAAATTGTATTTTAATCTGTATTTTAATGAACTGTTTTATGTTTTTGTTGTGATTTTATTGGTGTTAGCCGCCCTGAGCCCGGTTTCGCGGGGAAGGGCGGGGTATAAATAAAAATTTATTATTATTATATATTATTAAGTTGCCCAGCCTGCCATTCTAGACAAAAAAAATGTTAGAGATTTCAATTTCACAACAGCCGGAAGCTTCCAGAAAAGTCTGCGTCTAACTCTGCGGTGTCCAGGAATACGTTATACTCCTGACACTAAATCTTAAGAAGAAAAAAATACCCAACACAATGGTGTTGCTGCTTCATATGACAAAAACAACTATACAACAACTGCCAAGCAGTTGTCTTCTATGCCTGCTGTGTGTGGTACTCGGGCAAAGACTTTGGATGGAGCATTTCAGAAGATAATTGACTTGAGGGGTGGAGGCGTGGAGGATCTGCGGCAACTTCCCCAACACACAATGGGAATTGTATGGGGCAATTTAGATACATGGGGTTGCATCTAATCAAGTTATCCTGTTCACACAAGGGCTTTCGCTTCCCCTCCGCACGTGCCCTCCAATCTGTCCTGGGGGTTCCCTGAACAAACACACCCATAAACAGATTTTCAGGAAGGAGGTGGAAGGAAAATTCCATGGTGCAAACCAGGTATCTTCATTGAATACATCCCCATGTCATAATTCTGACTATTTTCCAATTATTATGAAAACATCTTTCCCCAGTCCTGGCTTCTTCTAAGGGCACACACTTTTATGGTCACGATGAATTGGTTCCCAGAAAAATCAGTGGAACAGTAGGACGATTTTAGCACAATAAAATGAAACCTCTCCTATGTTTCATTTGGGAAAGGATCTCCCAATACAAAGCACTACATCTTCCTCTGGCTTACTAAACCAAACGTAGCAAACTGTGCAATTGTGACACTGGAATCCTTTATCCATTCATCTATGAACCATGCCCTCAGCACATCTCTGCAAAGAGAAGAACGATCAGATATCTGTCTTCATCTTGTCGGAAAATGATGACATTTTTCCGTAAGAAAAGGGTCCAAATGGCAGGTGTCAAAGAGCTTTAGCTTCACACGTGGTGCTAGGAGGCAGAAAAAACAACAGCAGCGTGTGGTCATGTCAGAACTACACAGTAGCTGCCGTAAGAATGCATATCTGAAAAGAGCAAACCTCAGAGTCTGTTAAATCAATCTAGTGCCAGATGCTGTTATCAGAACAAAGCTGGTGCTGGCAATCCATCCCCCAGCAGAAATACACATCCCAAGTCAGTGGCAGAAAGTGAAGTCCTGAAATGGCAGGTCTTGTGATTAAAAAGGTGACAGTTACCTGCATTTGTCCCCCATTGTTTTCTATTGACAGCATGAGAACAGAGTTTCTGTCTTAAGTAATAAAGCTATTGTGACACAAAGCTCACCTTTCCTTACTGAAAATAGCACCATAAACATGAACTTCCATATTCCACTTCCAAATTAATCACCCAGCTAAAGAAAATTTATTTATGCTTTCAGGCTCTACTAAGCATCATCCCAACCCATAGTTTGTGATAACCATAGTTTAAAAGCCAAATCACAACTAGAGCTTCTAAATGTATGACAGGCAAGCCGTGGTGTAGACATACTTGCCTGTTTTTTGTTTTCTGTCCTGTCAGCACGCAGCTGCCCAAGGTCACTCCCATCTCCATAGCACAAGCAAACAGCCACTAGAGGTAAGAATGGCCAAACATCACACCAAACCACATTTTGTCAGATCATCTATTTCTATAAATCAGGGGTGGCTAACATATGGGCCTCCTGACGTTTCTGAACAACAATGTCCACCATTCCTGGTGACTGGTCATCCTAGCTGGGCTAATCAGAGTTGTAGTTCAGCAACAAAATGAGGGACACAATTTAGACATCTCTGCCCTAGACAAACTTCAAGGAAGTTGATATGCAGAACTGGGGCACAAATGGAAATAAATGACAAACTAGTCTGTAACAATATGGCATTCTCACAGAGATTCTGCAGATGAAGAGCCTGTTCAGATACTCTGCTTTTAAGGTGTTCAATTAAGTGTGCACCTTAAAAGGTAACGTAAGAATGAACCAAATATGTGTTGCAAAACCCATGCATCTTTCTACACTCATTAAAGAGTCTAGATTGACAACAGCTGCCTGATAAAATGTTGGAAAGGGACCTTGCTAAGCAGTTCAAAAAAAATTACGCTTAAGCCAAGTATAGTGGTACCTCGGGTTACAGATGCTTCAGGTTACAGACTCCGCTAACCCAGAAATAGTACCTTGGGTTAAGAACCTTGCTTCAGGATAAGAACAGAAATCGCATGGCGGCAGCACAGCAGCAGCAGGAGGCCCCATTAGCTAAAGTGGTAACTCAGGTTAAGAACAGTTTCAGGTTAAGAATAGACCTCCAGAACGGATTAAGTTCTTAACCCAAGGTACCACTGTATTTAGATCTTCAAGGTTATGTAAGTATATTTGTATAAACTTTAAGAATAAGTCTGTTTTCATGTGCAATGTATATGCATTTTGGATTTATATATTTGGTAGTTATTAGGTTTATTCTAATAAGATTTGTTTTGAATTATTATCAGAGATCATCAATACAGTATAAGCAACAAGAATATATCACTGAAGAAGCCCAAAATTGCCAAGGGAGTGTGATATCTAAGAGCCCCAATAAACGGGCCCCTATGGGGGCGTAGCAGTCTTGGAACTGGTCAGACTGCAAGGGCGAAAAAGGTGCAGAATGCCAGCACCCTATCTTTCATCAGCATCCCTCGGTCGTTGTGAACAACGACAAACTCACCCGTTGTTGGAATCCTCATGAACTTATCTACAAACATCAAGAAAATCAAAAACAGAACCAAGCACTTGGAAAAAATCTAGTGAAACCAGACTTTATAATTTCATTTTAGAGGGGGTAATTCGTTAATTTCTGTAGCATTGTGTCAGGATTTGTCTTTGTCTTATAAAATTGATAAACAATGTACACATCATCTAGGTTATAATAGTCTGTATTATCTTCGCCATTGTGTTGCTTGGGTTGTACCATTATCTTGACTGGCAACACAAGTTTCATTTTTCTAGAACTTGGACAAGTTAGCTTGCCATGTAATGTTTGGAATGGCCCATGCAGGAAAACAGTCAATAATCCTTAATATATGGTCCCAAGGTAGAAGAATTGAACCTGGAGCTGCTATCAAGTTTTCTTTAATGCTCATGGGTACAGGTTTTGGAAAGATGTCGTGGGTATAACACTGTTCCCATTCCAGAACACGTGTCACAACCCAAAGTCCTGCACAACTGGTTCCACCTGCTCGGTGGAGCTTCCAACCGGTTTGTAAGTCAAACAGCAGGGCCCAACCCTGCCAACAGGTATGGCAAACCAAAGCACTTTTGAAGCTCTGGGGAAATTTAAAAACTGTGTGTGGCAAGACACGGAGGCCATCTGTCCAAAGAAAATAAAATGTAAAAGAAAAAGTCTCAGAGGGCGCATGCAAACCCTCAGGCATGGCTAAAGTAGACCACTGGTCCCACACAAACCCTACCAATGTTTACAAATCAGAGCAGGGATCCAATTTGGCTTCCTTATTCTTCAAGGATGCCTGACACATAATTTGAGATCATTGTGATGGTAAAATAAGGTTGTTTTGCTTTTCATCAAATGCTTCCGTCATTTTATTTTAATTAAAAGAATACCAACTTCAAGATGTCCGGATACTCAGAGAGGAAGTTGATACTCTGAGAGACTTGGGCTGTAATCGTATGCATATTCACTTGGAAATTAAGTCACCATTGAAATGGATAGAAATAAATTCCAAGTAAATATGATCAGAAGGCTCAGGGTGTGTGAAACAAAACTCTTGGCCAGGAGTAGAAGGCGAGGGATGGGAAATATGGCAGAATACATGGCTATTTTTTCCAGTATTAATCTTTATTTCATTAACATTGGTTACTCTTGTATGTTATTCCATATAAGTCAGAGAAGGGTACAAGTTAGTTGGGATTTACACCATCAAATTCATGGATCAACCTCTTTGACAACTACTTCCACTTTGACAAAATTTACATATATTGGCCTGGTTTGCACATAACACTAACCCGTGGATGATTAAACCATAGCTTTGCTTACATGAAAACTCTGCCCAGCGACTTAACTATAGCTTGTTTTGGGCAGAAACCTACAATTTGAAGCCGAGCTTTGTTGTTGGATTACAAGCAACAGGTGAGAGGACTTTTTGTGTGCTAACACTCTGTAAACCTTCCTTTTTAAACAAGCTTTTGATTCTGTGGCTGTTTAGTGTATCAATAGTTAGCATTACTCCTTGGTGTTTCAGCTCCTGTTTCAATGTCTAGTTTTGCTAGTTTGTTCTTTAATTGTTAGATTATTCCTGCTTTTGTTTCTTATCATTGGAAGCCACTTTGGGCAGTGTGTGTGTGTGTGTGTGTGTGTGTCGGGGGCGGGGAGCAGGCTATAAAGTTTTTTTAATGAAGAAAAATAAACAAATCTGATTTTGCATCCCTTATTTGTCTTTGCTGATCAGATGCCAACAGAATGATCCAAACAGAGCTTCTATCGCTTACGGTATTTGTATGCCAATAACAGACTGCATGGTTTTTTAAAAATCCTGCCCTATCTGTCATAAAGAATATTGCTGTTTGCTGGGAGGCAGTAATGGGACTGGGCAGATCCAGTCAATACATTTAACGTCCAGCAGAACAACAAAAAGAAAAGCAGACTCAAAAACAAAATTGCATGTTCGGCTAGAATGTATCATTGTGAAGCTAAAGAAAAAGAGAGAGAGAAAGATATGCAAAACTACCATTCGGAGTGGAAGGAGCACAAGAGAGCCAAGCCACCCAGCAAAATATTATATATAAAAATGTATTTTTCAAAACAATTCCTGGAGTGTTTCTCATCAGCCCTAAAGACCTATAGTCAAGAAAAATTATACTGATAGCCACATAGCAACATGAATGGATACCGTGAAACACTCTGAAATCATGCAGTCGTCTCCCTTCAGGCCCCTTTATGTGTCTTCTCTTCATTGCTCTCATCGTCAGAGTCCTAAAGATCGCTTGTGCCAGTTATCGAACACATCTGCTCGGCATCTGTCATCACAAATGCCGATCTGAATCCAAACCGGCTCCAAATATTGGGACGTCTGATCACCACCCAGTTGCTCCACTCCCTCCAAGACAGAAGAGCAGAGATACAACCCTGCTTTCAGAGATCACACTTACTTCCCATTAAAGCAGTGTTAAATCAGCCCAGGGTGTTCCAGTGACATCATACATCTAATCACTATAGATCTTCAGACATTGTTTTAACGCAGCTTAGGAAATGACAAACACAGGACCTAGGCAGAAATCTCCTGGGAAGATATTCGGCCAGATCAGGGTGAAATGTGACAGGACACAGGAAATCCACAATTAGGATTTCTGTGGATTTTCATTTTACCAACTAGCAGCCACACACAGCTGCTTTGAAGATGGTACCGGGGAAAGTGGTGCTTAACCCTTCTTCTTATGCCACTTCCCCAATCTAAATTGCCCCCCCCCAATCTGCTATTAAATCTGTGTGGGGAATTAGCAGCATTGGAAATGAATTAGATAAAGGATATAGCATGGGAAGAAAAGGCCTAAATAAAGGCCAATGGAAGCACATAGTATCTTCAGGCAACCAAGAGAGCTTAGCACCCCATTCAACACCATTGCTGGTGCCAGTCATGGGCCATACATCATTTAAATTTTCCCACAATGCCCTGGAGTGCCCATCGTATCATCATTGTAGCAGCACTGTAGGAAATTTTAAATGGCAGCCTTGAGTCCACTGGTGGCTGTTGTAGGACCCTGCAGCCAAAGGTGGCTTCAGCAGAGGCATAAATGCCCATCTTGTAATGCCTCGTAAATGTGCTGGGAGATGCCCAGTGTGGCTGCCCTACAAGTGTCAGCTGGGGTGGCGTTAGTGCAGAATGCAGCAGAGTTTGCTGCTGCCCTGGTAGAAAGGGCTGTCAAATTTTCAGGGTGTGGTAGATTCAGGGAGTAGTAGGCCAAAGAGATGCATACCCTAAGCCACCTAGATAAAATGGAAGGGTTACGGTTTTTGCTCAGTGAGGTAGTGTATTAGACCTTTAAAATACCCCCTTCTAAGTTGCTTCCAAATTTCCCCTCTTCCCTTAACATAGAAAGAAAGCATACTGCTGGTAAGTTAAAAATGCTTTACAGTACTTTACAGTACTTACAAACTTACAGTACTTACAAACTCTTCAAAGGTCAGATTCATGTGGGTTTTTTTCATACAGCAGCAAGCAAACACAGGCAGTATAACTTGGGTTCCAAAATGGTAAATGTTTCTAAATTATTAAGCCATGTAGTCTAAGCTTGGAACATCCAATTTGGACCTCCTTACTGGTAGAGTTCACATGGTAGAAGTGAGAGAACAAAGAGTTTGGTAACCCTTCCCCCCAAGGTGAGGGGAGTGACCTGTTTAAGCCTGCCAAGACAGCTTGCTCTATGTTCTTGATCCCTTCACGCATTCCCAGTCACTCCAATCCATCTCACTACTACCATTTCCCTTCCCTGCCCCCTTATAGCATGGTTGCAGGAATCAAGAGAAACATTGGCTGTTTTTTCTCACGTTGTGATTTTTGCATAGCGCATACACACACACACACACACACACACACACACATCATGATTTGTGATATATTGCCAGATCAAAAATTATGAAACCAATATCATGATATGGACTTCAAACCAGTTTTGGACAATATATTGCCCAGTCCTACCCAATCTATAAACAATTGTTTGAAATAATGAAACACCCAAATTGATTGAACTTGCCACTGCTGACTGAAGAGGAAAGCGTAGCAAGATATATTTTACATTGTAAACCGCCCTGTGATCTTCAGGTGAAGGGTGGTATGGAAAGTTGTTGTTGTTACTGTTATTGTTGTTATTACTACTACTACTATATTAATAATGTTTCAGCTCTGGCACTGCATGGGTGAAATTATACAGAGTAGACTCATCAAGGGAACTGCACCGTTGGTCTCCCCAAAATTTCTTTTCCAAAGTTCTTCCACACAGTAGTGAGGCAAGAGTGTTCCAGCGAAGGCACACGTCTAAACCATTTCTCCAAAACGCTTCTTAACAGGTTCAAATGTCAAACAACATTTTATCAAATGCTAATTCTAGCGCATTCCAACCAAAAGTACTAAATAGCTTCCGATTTGCAGGCTGACTAATTTGTTTGCCGAATAATTAATTGCATTTAATTAAATGAGACAATTCAATTGGGCTAGAGAGGGAAAAGGTTGTGTTTGGAGGGGGCACTGCATGTCAACTGCAGGAATAATTTCAGAAACAATGAAATAAGAACAGACACCGACATGTTGGGGGGAGAGAGCTATTTTGAACCAGTTATTCAAACTGGCTTGGCTCCTGAGATCCCACAAGAGTTCCTGAGATTCAAAACATATTAGTTTCATAGTGGAGAGGCTCAGTTCAATGATAGGTAGATAGGTAACCATCCATTTTGTTTTCCATTCTGAATTAAAGGCCTCAAGTAATAATATATTGCTAGAAAAAGTAAAGGCAGGGGAAGGCAGTTACGAAGGTGGTATCACACACTTCCATTTATTGAAGCAGTTTAAAAATCCTGCCTGACAAAATGTTTAGTAGGTTCCAGGACTTCCTTTTTCCGCCGACTGTAAATAATATTTGGGAGTATCTCATTTCCAAACCTTTAAAATGTCAAAACCCGTAAGAGCACATTTTTAATGCAGGCCAGTATGTAGGACTGTAACTGATCTCAGCAATTTGTCAGAAGGTCCACGAGGACTAGGCAAGGATTTGCCTCCTAGATTACAAAAGTTGACATGCTGGATTTGCATTAAGAATATCTAATATAAAGGCTTGCTATGCAAGACAGAGGAGTCCCAAGTCATTCATGAACATTAAGAGCTGGAAAGGGGTGCAAGAACACCCTAATGAATCAGGCCCATGACCCATCTAGTCCAGCATTGTGTTCTCACAGTGGCCAACCAGATGCCTGTGAGAAACCAGCTAGGAGGATTCAAGTACAACAGCACCCATCCCTCCTGTGGTTTCCACCAACTGGTATTCAGAAACATTGCTAGCCCTCTCCTCCATGAACTGGTCTAATCCTCTTTTGAAGCCTTCTAGGTTGGTGGCCATCATTGTCTCCTGTGGGAACTCAATCTAGAACAGGCCATACCCTCCCAACTCCCAGGCACAACAACCCATCAGAAGTGCCTTTGCTTTGTTGGGACTCCATTTCAGCTTACTGGCCCTCATCAAGTCTATTCATGCCTCCAGGTATCTGACTAGTACCTGCTCAGCCTCACTTGGTTCAGCTAATATAAATATTACGGACCTTCGTTTGCATTTGACTATGCTGCGCTCCAAATCCCCTGATGACTGCTCCCACAAGCCTCATAAAGATATGAAATACCATGGAGGACAGAAGCCTGTGAGATCCTACAGCATCATCGACACAGGGGCGAAGCAGAACCACTTTGGAAACTGCCCTGAAGGTAGGTGTGGAACCACCGCAACACCATACCTCCAGCTCCCAAACCAGTGAGAATACCAAGGTCAATAGTATCAAAAGCAGCTGAGAGATCAAAGGGGGCCAGCAGGACTCTACTCCACTGATACACATCATCAACCAGGGCTGTCGCAGTACCAAAACCAAGCTTGAAGTCAGTGTGAAATGTGCCCACGTAATTATAATCACCATCTCCTCTACATGGTGAGATACTGCTTTGCGTATATGACATCGGTGCTGAAATATCTGCACTAGCAGCCTATTAGCTACCAAGCCAAGGTTTAGCTGTTGGCATTCAGACAACTCTCCACCCCACCCCTGGAATAGGTCAAGCCAGTCTGTACGATCTTTTGGAGAAACTCTGCTGGTTGTTCCACTATCAACAGGTTGTCACTTGATGACAAGGCGGGAGGGGGCCATCTCGGTGACAGCACCCAGCCTTCTGAATGAACTCCCTTGAGTAAATCAAGAGGCGGAGACAGGAATTACTTTTGACCACCTCTTTCAAATGTATATATGCTTTTTTAAGCTCTCCTGGGCCCTGCCTTTTAACAGTGTTTTGTACACTGTGAAGTTTCATCTGCAATATATAGTTTTGTGTTATCTTGTTTTTGGGGAACCTAGATGGCAGAAAGTGAGAAGGAATTAAAGAACCTTTTAATGAGCCTGAAAGAGGAGAGCACAAAATATGGTCTGAAGCTCAACATCAAAAAAACTAAGATCATGGCCACTGGTCCCATCACCTCCTGCCAAACAGAAGGGGAAGAAATGGAGGCAGTGAGCGATTTTACTTTCTTGGGCTCCATGATCACTGCAGATGGTGACAGCACTCACGAAATTAGAAGACGACTGCTTCTTGGGAGGAAAGCAATGACAAACCTAGACAGCATCTTAAAAAGCAGAGACATCACCTTGCTGACAAAGGTCCGTATAGTTAAAGCTATGGTTTTTCGAGTAGTAATGTACGGAAGTGAGAGCTGGACCATAAAGAAGGCTGATCGCCAAAGAATTGATGCTTTTGAATTATGGTGCTGGAGGAGACTCTTGAGAGTCCCATGGACTGCAAGAAGATCAAACCTATCCATTCTTAAAGAAATCAGCCCTGAGTGCTCACTAGAAGGACAGATCCTGAAGTTGAGGCTCCAGTACTTTGGCCACCTCATGAGAAGAGAAGACTCCCTAGAAAAGACCCTGATGTTGGGAAAGATGGAGGGCACAAGGAGAAGGGGACGACAGAGGATGAGATGGTTGGACAGTGTTCTCGAAGCTACTAACATGAGTTTGGCCAAACTGCGGGAGGCAGTGAAAGATAGGGGTGCCTGGCGTGCTCTGGTCCATGGGGTCACGAAGAGTCGGACATGACTGAACGACTGAACAACAACAACAACAACAAAGTGAATGTTATCACAGTCTTTTTATTGTTTTATGTACGGTAAGCTGCACTTTGTGGTGTATATTTTTAATAATAAACAAACAAACCAATAAACCCACCAGATCTAGTTGAAGATGCCTCCTGGGGAATTGATCTTCTCATCCCTGCCAGGTGAAAACCTACTTCTTCTTGTAAGAAATTTTCATCTTTCACTTGAGAAAGATGGGCTTTAATGTTTTACAATTTAAAAAAAAAATCTTCTAAGAACTCTCAACTACTGGCTGATGAGATTATCTATTTAAATGCTATGTTAATCAAAACAAATTTTATAATTTTACTAGTTTTAAGATTATTATTATTATTATTAACAAAAATCAAGAAGTACTTGTTTACCTGGAACTTTTGAAAGTCAACTTTTCTAGAGGAAGGCAACTAAGAAAACAATTAAGCTGCAATCCCAAACACTTACTTGTTAATGTGCCACTTTACTTGGGAGTAAGTCCCACTGAATTCATTGGGATTTACTTCCGAGTAGGCATGCATCAGGATTGTGCTGCTAGTAAGTGATTGCAATAATTGGCGAAGTCAAGAAAAAGCAAAATAAAACAAAATAAAAATAATCCTGTTGTTCTCTAACAGCCCCCATCCCAACTTGAAACAAACTGATTTACTGCAGCAAGCAAAAGCTTGTAAAGGGAAGCAAGACAGCTGAAACATTTGACAGGCATTATTAAAAGCCCGGGGATTTGTATCAGCCATTTTCCTTTAAAAGGTGCTTTGAAGTTGGCTATCTTTCATGTACTTCTTTCATGGCACATTAACAAAGAAAACCGAGCGGAGGTAAATCAAGTCCCAAGGTCACCTCTAGAGTTACAGCACCCTGGGTACCCTGATGAATTGAGAATTAATGCTGCATGAGCAGCCAATATAATAATAAAGACTATGGGCTGTTAACCAATCAAGTTTTACAAGTGGATCTGAACCCTTTTTTATCTGCAACCGGAGCAAATACATCTTAATCTCCCCCACCCCCCAACACCATGGTCTTGAAATATAATTATCATAATGCAAACCCCAAACGTTAAATCACCCTTCAAACTGAGAGTGCTGTGAAGCAGAAAAGTAAATGTAATTAGGCTGGGTGAAACATTAGAAACAGAGGAGGGCAAGAGGACTTGAAAGTGGCAAAGTCCGGAGAGACTAATGCAGATATTTGGAAATGTAACACACATTGAAGTCGAAAGGGGCATGTAAAGGTTTGCACAGACACATATAAAATACAAAAGAACGAGAACCGTAAACTAAAACTTTCGCCAGTAAGGGGCCCACTTCAAAGCTAGGAAGTGATTCCATTAGAAAAGACCAAAGCGTTTAATACTGATATTTAAGTTGCTTAAGCAATGGAGTAGAATGCACTGGAAATTAGACGCTCAGTGGACTTTGCTTAATCTCTTTCGGCATAGTTAAATGCTCCCAGATGACCGGTGGCTGCAAATACTACCAGTTTCTCAAAAGCTGGAACAGGGAGAAGTGCTTGCCCAAAGTGAATGAATAAGCACATGGCTCAAAAACTAACAATACAGGCAAATTTCAGAGAAGACAAGCGACAAATGCGGAAAATCTGTACGTATTCTTCACTTGACGATGCTGTTTTCATCAGCCAGCGGTCAAGGGTGCTTAAAGATGCACTAAGGACACAATCCTATTTATATCAATGCAGAAGAAAGTCCACTGAGTTTCATGGGACATTCTCTCAAAGTAAATGTGTAAAGGATTGCAGACTTGGTCCATCAAAATCCAATCCATTCCATTTCAACATAAACATTTTCAGAGTCTTCCCACATATTTCAGTGAGATAAGCTAGAATTAGGGAAGGGCCGTGGCTCAGTGGAAGGGCACCTGTTTTCCATGCAGAGGGCCCCAGCTTCAATCCTTGGTATCTACAGGTAGAACTGGGAATGTTCCATGTCTGAAAATTTGGAGATCCGCTGCCAGTCAGTGCAGACACTACTGAGCTAGATGGGCTGACAATAAGGCAGCTTCTAATGATCTAATTCCATTCAAGAGACAGTTTCCATCTTAACTCCATTTACCCAGTTGGGCTCAATGGCACTTACAGGACATGGTTAGGATTTCACTGTTGGCCAATTGACCTCAGTGGGATTTATCTAAGTAAACACACAGAAGATTTCAGCCTGAAGCACTCCACTTTCTATTATTCTGTTATTAAGATAGACTGTGGTACATCTGCAGTGGCACACCTTCCTCTGCCCCAGCTGCAACAAATCATGTCTCTCCATTATAGGTCTCTATAGCCACAGCAGGCGCTACAATCTCCCAAAAGTTTCACTTCAACCCCAAAGGTGCACTCCTCCATTGCCTCCCCAGACAGGTGGATGACGACAAAAACATGTCACCTAGAAAATCATAATTCAATGTATAGTTTTTGTAAACAATTTTTGTATTTATGGTTTGTATGCATATAAAATCAATAAAAATATTTGGGAAAATCATAATTTGTGGTGCATTGCCCAGTCCAGTCAGGAACTATGGGATGCGGGTGGCGCTGTGATCTAAACCACTGAGCTTCTTGGGCTTGCCGATCAGAAGGTCGGCGGTGTGAATCAACGCTATGGGGTGAGCTCCCGTTGCTCTGTCCCAGCTCCTGCCAACCTAGCAGTTCGAAAGCACACCAGTGCAAGTAGATAAATAGGTACCACTATGGAAGGTAAAGGGTGTTTCTGTGCGCTCTGGTTTCTGTCACATGTGTCCCTTTGCACCAGAAGCAGTGTAGTCATTCTAGCCACATGACCCAGAGAGCTGTCTGTGGACAAACGCTGGCTCCCTCGGCCTGTAAGCGAGATGAGAGCTGCAACCCCATAGTCGCCTTGGACTGGACTTAACCGTCCAGGGGTCCTTTACCTTTACCTTACCTTTATGAAGACAACCAGGTCTACATCTGCGTTCCCAAACTTTTGCTAGTTGGTGAGTGTTGTAGAAATTTGCCTATGGTACAATGGTGAACATTTGCATTCATTGCTCCAATCAGTTTTGCCCCTGGCCTCACCCAGCTGTAAAGTGTTCCCCGTTCCTGTGCTGTACCATGACCATAATTATTGGGACTATCAACGAACTGTTCCCTTCAGTTTGTTTCTACAGGCCCTCTGGAGACTAACGATGATGATGATGATGATGTTTAAATTCTCTTTGTTTGTTTTGAGGTTTTGCCTGAAAACAGCTGGACTGAGCAGAAGGAGATACATGGGGAAATTGCCATCTCAAAAAAAAAAATCATCTGATAGAAACCGCATTTCTACGAAAGCAAAGACGACGCTTCGTATATTTTCTTACCAGTAAGTGACATCCAAAGGCGCAAAGTATTTCTTCGTAATCAAGTCAGCAAAGTAAGCTTCTGTTTCCCTACAAGCCGTTCCATTGCCAATCACAACAGTGCCGCAGCTTTCAGAGGGAGGGGGGAAAAGAGAATATTAAGGTTGAGAAAGTATGGAGTCATCATGGTACCATCTGTCCCAGTAGGGGGCGCTGTTGCTTCCTCAACCAACAGATCAGAGAGAAGATGCATCTGGCTCAACAATATGGAATGAGTAAAAGAAGGTCAACCTACCTGAGTTAACCTGAAGAGGCCACCTAACATAGTACATTGTTTCAGATAGTGGAGATGCAAAGAGCTGGTGTTTGTTTGTTTGTTTATAAGCTCATATACTGTACCACCCTTAAGCAAACTGTCTGGGAAAACTAACCCCGATTTTTACAAATGAAATAAATAAATGAATACAAATGAAATTTTAAAAAAAGTATTTTAGAATGAAAAATTGTGCAGGTGAGCGTGAACTTCTCCTTCAATTCTTTATCCTGCTTCCATTCATGTATATCTATTTTTATAACTTGGTTGGATCAGAAAATGCAATGGGAAGCTGTAATAACACAGGCTGCCATAATTACTTCATGGGCTGAGAATGTGGGGAGTATCTTCTCACAAGACAATGTTGCACGATTAACATTGATAAAAGGGCAGCCCTGTTAACCCGAAATGAATTAATGCACAATGCATTTCCCATACAATCCTCAACAAAGAGAGAACTCTGAAAACTCCTTTACTGTGAATTGAGATGGAACTGCTGCACACATCCATTAATGAAGAAGGAGAAGGAGAAGGAGAGTTTGGATTTGATATCCCGCTTTATCACTACCTGAAGGAGTCTCAAAGCGGCTAACGTTCTCCTTTCCCTTCCTCCCCCACAACAAACACTCTGTGAGGTGAGTGGGGCTGAGAGACTTCAAAGAAGTGTGACTAGCCCAAGGTCACCCAGCAGCTGCATGTGGAGGAGCGGAGACACGAACCTGGTTCCCCAGATTACGAGTCTACCGCTCTTAACCACTACACCACACTGGCTCTCGAAAGAAAGAAGAAAGAGGAATGATGCTCCCTGGTCCAGTTGAGATATCTCAGCTTCACAGCATACCTGGATGCAGTGTGGAAGTATCCCATTAACCATGGTTTCCCATTTCATTTAAACAGGGAAACAATGGAACAAGCCAGACCTTAAACCACAGTTTGAAGCTGGTTCAAGATGAAGTGGGAACCTATGGTTAAAGGAAGGTAATTTCATAATGCATCCAAGTACCCAGAGAAGGGAGTAAGGAAGGTTCATTCATACCTCAGTTTATGAAGCCAGGATATGGTTGGGCAAACATGGCCCCTTTCTTGCCACATTGCATTGGTAGCATCATTGCCCCCCAACACAGCTCAGCAAGGCAGGGAATGTTGGCCCTGTTGTCTCAGCAACAGACATGTGCTCCTCTCCCTCTTCCCAATACCCTGCTAATAGTTGAAAAAGGCTGCCAAAAAGCAGGGGAGGCAGATTTCTAGGGCCACCAAACAGGTTTGCGAAAAGGCACCCCTTCCATTTTGGTTCAGCTCTAATACACAGGCAGAACAAGAGAGTGAAGGTTTGTTTAACATACTTGTAATGCAGCATAAGTGTCCGTATCTTCTCAGCTTCACGGAATCCTTTACCAGAGTGTAAATAGACAACATCAGTATGAAGTATTTGGCCTAAGGTGACAAAAAATGAAAAGCCATCTAGTTAGGAAGAATAAACTTGGTGGCCCATTTCATATGCAACACTAAACCATGGTTTGGTGATACTGGAACAAATTTCAGCAAGCTTCAGGCTCATGCATGCGCCCCTCCTCACAGAAAACAGGAGCTTTTACTTCCTGGTTTAAACAAACCAGAGTTTCTCACTGTGTGCAAAATGAGGGGATACTGGTTAACTATGGTGCCATCTGGGTGTTGTTCAGCAATGCTGGGTGGGGATGATGTAAGCTGGACTCCAACATCACCTGCTATTTCTGCTTTAAACTATGGTTTGTTGAAACAAGCCAGGATGGAGCCTTAGTTTATGAACCCGGCTTTCTTACAAACCATCGCTTAAACTAACCAGTGTTACCCAGTTCAAACATACTAGTTACTTTAAAACTGGGAGGGAAAGCTTCCAACCTCTGCATAGCCACATCAGAGGAGGAAAGAAACAGAGAACCCCAAAGCTTATTCTTGTAGGGCTGAGCCATGATTCAGGGTTGCATCCAAAACAAGCCATTCTTTTAGGAAAGGCCTGTAGCGCAGTTTTCAAGATGGCAAAGATTTGTGTTGCGTGTCTCAACAAAATGAGTTTGGAGAAGGACTGCAGCTCATTGGTAGAACATCTGCTTTGCAAACAGAATGTCTGTTTTAGGGCTCGGATAAACTCCTACTTAAAACCTGGAGAGCCGCTGCTAGTCCGTGCTGACAATATTGAGCTAAATGGACTAATGGTCTGATTCAGTATAAGGCAGCTTCTGGTGTTCCTATTACAGTGGTGCCTCGCTAGACGAAAATAATTCGTTCTGCGAGTGTCTTCGTCTAGTGATTTTTTCGTCTAGCGAAGCACCAATGCAAACCGCTAGTTTTCGCGACGATTTTTTTTTCGTCTTGCAAGGCAGCCCCATAGACTTTTTCGTCTAGCGAGGCATTCGTCTAGCAGGGCACCACTGTAATTCTTGGCATTCGACCATCTTCTTCCAAGTTTACATTCAAGCATCTCCTTAAACGCACCTGTGTTTTATCCTGGCTTATCCTGAATCACCTTTTATTCTACTGTGTCTTCCCTTTTACTTCACATTCCCTCCCTTGTTCTCTAATGTGCCTAAAAGGAATCACGACATGTGCAGGAATAAAACAGTGGAAGGAAAGTGGAGATGGCAGTAACAAAAGACCGAGCTTCTTTATTTTGAAATTCCCTGCCACAGATAAGTCCAGAATGCATTGGACTACAAACTATTAGAAATTAAACTAATTCTTCTATCCCTTTGCTTCCCCCTCCCACCCCCCATTTGCCTAGAGTTTCTCTCTTCTGCTGCGTGGCCTAATGGGCTTTCAGATGTTGCAGGATTCCTATGACACCCCCCCCCCAGCAAGCATAGCTAATGGTCACAGAAGATGCGAGCTATAGTCCAACACCATCTGCAGAGCATGACGTTAGCTACACATTTCCTGATAACACAACTAGTGCTTCTCACAGCTGGAGCTCCACACTTACTGGTTGGTGAAATGATGGCCAGTTTGCAGCCATGTTTGTAGCCAGGATCAACTCCCATCAAGGTCCGTCCTCTTACAGGGCTCATGAGAAGCAACTGGCGGAGATTCCTTCCGAACATCATCACAGATTCCTTCTCTGCGTCTGAAGTCAATTTAGATCTAAGAAAGGAGTGTAGCAAAAAAAAAACAAACAGAGTTATTTCATCACAGGTAGGCAAAATTGCATATTGGCATCCTCACACCAACACTCCATTGCCCTTTTCCACGGTTTTTTCGTCTCTCCTACTCTTACTTTTTAATGAGCGAACACTCCTCTTCCCCCCCCCCCCAAAGTCTGTTTTGATGCGGTGTGGATGACTGCATACGAGACTTAACATCTGCACATGCATTTGTTCTGAAAGACAACACTTCATGCTTGTAATTGTTTTTTAAAATAAAGTTAGTTTAAAAAGAATGTATAGGAGAAACTGTTCAGGCACTTAAAATTCGACAGTACACTTACTGTGGACCGTGACTCAGCTTTTTCATTGCCTGAGTGAATTACATTCTCAAGGAAACTCTGCTCTTGCTTCAAAGGAAACTTTTGCCTCCTCCCTTACTTGCACCTATGGCAGAGGTGAGGAGCCTCTGGCCCAGGGGCCAAATGAGGCCCTTTTTGTCTGGCCTTTGCGACTTGTTGCAGGCCATCAGCGGTAGCCAACGTAGTGCCCTCCAGATGTTGTTTGACTCCAGCTCCCCTCACCCCAGGCAGCTTGTCCAATGGGTCGAGGTGAAGGGAACTGTAGTCCAGCAATATATGTTTTTTTTTAAAAGATATTTTATTATTTTCACATTAAACGACAAAAACACAATACATACACAAATACACCATAGAAAGAAAACATGATAAACACATCAAACAAAAAACAACAAAAGTAAAAGAAAACTTATACATACCTACACAGGAACAATAAACTATCCTTATTCAATTCTAGTTTCTATCTTCTTTAAAGTGGGACTTCCCCCGCTCCCTCAACTGTGTTCACTATCAATATACTTTAGTAACTTTGTATCTTTTTTCTTAACATTAACCAATCTTCTTAATAGTCTTTGGGACATTAATTAATCAAATATAATTCATTAGACTACATATCCTAAAAGATTCTTAAACATTTAAATCATTCATAACAGTACTTCTTGTATACAATTTTATCTAACATCAACTAGCTAAAGCCAATTCACCAAGCTAATTCTGCTCCAATATCCAGATTTACACGATTTTTTAAATAGTCTTTAAATTTCTTCCAATCCTGTCGCACCTTCTCCTCCCTCTGGTCTCGGAGTCTCGCGGTCAGTTCAGCGAGTTCCATAAAGTCCATTAGCTTCATCTGCCATTCTTCCACTGTCGGGATCTCTTCGCCTTTCCAGTTTCTTGCAAGTAAGATTCTAGCAGCTGTTGTGGCATACATAAAAAACACTCTATCCTGACTGGGTATCTCATGATTGGTCATGCTCAAAAGGCAGGCCTCTGGTTTCTTACTAAAGGTAATTTTCATTACCTTCTTGAGTTCATTATAAATCTTCTCCCAGGCAGCTTGTCCAATGGGTCGAGGTGAAGGGAACTGTAGTCCAGCAATATATGGAGGGCATCGCATAAGTACTTTATTATACAGAAATGGATCAGCACAGGCAACTCCCCATTTATGTGGAGGTTGCATTCCGGGTCATTGTGCACGCAAAAGCCCTTTCCACCCCCTTTTCTGTCCACTCCCAGGTAGCCGTGATGCGTGCATGCACATGTGCGTCAACCAGGCGCATGTAAATTGGTCATTGCCTGTACAGATTTCTCTCGGCTCCTAAACAGTGTTTTGCTTCTAGAACTTATTCCTTCCTCTCCTCTCCCCACATGCCCCCCGGGAGGTCCTCTGGAGCCAACTTGATGGCATGTGGAGGGCTGTAGGGGAAAGAGGAGGAAGGGAATGTTTCATTGCGCAACTGGAAGTCTCCTGCACTAGCTGGACAAAGGCACTGGATATCCGTGGGGTTGAACTATTCGTTGTAGATGTTGACTGCTAACTAACGGGGCTGCTGTTGAGAACGCAGAAGGGGCTGTTTTCAGAGAGGATGTGGCTGGGTTGGAGATCCTGAATGGTGGCATTTCAAATAAACAAGAACCCTACGTTTAAAAAAAAGCCTAAAAAGCTTTTAATTCCCATTTCATATCTGCAGCGCCGAAACACCACTTCAGCTGGTTACAAAAGCCATTATATTGTCATTGGTGAAACAGATTGCTTCACAGTCTAGTCAGAACAGCAACCGTGGCAGAGTTGAGCCCAATATTATGACTATGAGGTCGTTAATTTAGGAAGAGGGGGTGGGGATGACAGCTAAAAAGATATAGCTAGAGCAATTAGCCTCCACGAATCCCTCCAGAGAAGTATGAGAAATGGGATTAGAGCAACATGATGGAGCACATTACCAAAACAGTGATTGTGAAATGGATACAATAAAACAATTTTAGCAGCACAGCAGTTTGCATCAAGACCATTATAACCATCTGATGTATTACTCAATATGGGGGGGGGGGGCTCACAATATGGTGCTGTCATAAAAAATGTTAAGGAAATTGCAGTTTGCATACACATGCTGTCAAATCCTCCCCCCCCCCATTTACAATGCATTTTTTGATCATTAAGTTATTTCCCACCATGCTAGCTGCCAGGGGAAATGTGTCTTTCAACTTGCCATTTTTTATTTTTTTTATTTTTCATATTCTTGTGATCTAAAGAACAAATCAGGAAACCGTCGCTACTAAAAGAGCATGTGTCCAAAACTCTTCAATTAGATCGATCCTACACAGGTCTACTTGGAAGTACAGCTTACTGTTAGATTACTGCAACGCACCATACGTGGGGCTGCCTCTGAAGACGGTTTGGAAACTTCAGATGGTGCAATTCAAAGACCAGGTTGTGTTATGTTAACTTCCCTCGGGGGCAAGTTGTGAGACTGACCCCAGGGCAGAACGAAGCCTCTGTGCACTCCTGGCTACTCGAGTCCAGGGGCACATTAGTAATATGTGATTGTTCCCAGCGTCAAGAACAACACACACAAGGCGTGAAGGCTAAAACTACTTTATTGCAGTTAAAATGCAGAATATGTCTCTGCGTAGCCAGCTCGGGATTTCAGAGCTGTCTATAATTGCGCCCAGCACCTCTGAGCCAGAACAGAAAGTAAGATACATCAGTACATTACAATAACATCACATGTGTGGGAAGGCTGGCATGGGCAGTGGTTTTCCCACAGTATGAAAACATGACTCATGGTCAAGTGACCTCGCTTCTTGCAGCTCGGTTTGTAATAATATCACAACAGTTGCTCACTGGGACAAGACAGTTTGAGCATATGTTGCCAACCCTGGCCCAACTGCACTGGCTGCCAATGAGTTTTTACCTACAAAGCCTTAAACAGCTTAGGAACGCAATGCCTCAAGGACTCTCCCTATATGAACCAACCTGGGCCCTACAGTCTGAGGTCCATTTTCATGTGAGTCATCCATAAGAGGTCCAGAGGGTGGAAACACGAGAACGGGCCTTTTCTACGGTGGCTCCCCACTTGTGGAAAAGCTCTCCCCAGGGAGGCTTTCTGGCTCCTTTGTTACCTATCTTTAGCCACCAGGCAAAAATATTCCTCTTCTCCCAGGTCTAATTAAACAATTGACCTTTTAATTTTTAATTTTTGGGGGGGGCACTTTTCTTGCCACTATGGTATGTATTTATATATCGTAAACCACCCTGTGATCCTCGGATGAAGGACAGTATAGAAATCATTCATTCAATCAATCAATCAATCATTCAATATTGATAGCAGCAGGGATTACTTCTGAGTGAGGACTAAGGCATCAAGCAATCTCCTTCACACAAGATACTGAAATATCACAATGTCTGAAATAAGGATGGAGCTATGTGGAGGCACTGGCTGGATTCACAGATTTTCCTGCATCATGATTTTTGCATAGCACATGTGTGCACGATATATTGCCAGTAAAAAATTATGAGGGATGCAGGTGGCGCTGTGGTCTAAACCACAGAGCCTAGGGCTTGCCAATCGGAAGGTCGGCAGTTTGAATCCCCACGACGGGGTGAGCTCCCGTTGCTCTGTCCCAGCTCCTGCCCACCTAGCAGTTCGAGAACACATCAAAGTGCAAGTAGATAAATAGGTACCACTCCGGCGGGAAGGTAAACGCCGCTTCCATCCGCTGCTCTGGTTCGCCAGAAATGGCTTAGTCATACTGGCCACATGACTCCGAAGCTGTCTGTGGACAAATTCAGGCTCCCTCAGCTTATACAGCGAGATGAGCGCACAACCCCAGAGTCGTCTGCGACTGGACCTAACAGTCAGGGGTACCTTTACCTTTACCGTTAAAAAATTATGAAATAAAAATATCACAATGTGGACTTCAAACTGGTTTTAGACTATACAGTGGTACCTCGGTTTACGAACTTAATCCATTCCGGAAGTACATTCTTAAACCGAGGCGTGCTTTCCCTAATGAGGCCTCACACCACTGATGCCCTTCCACCATTCAGCTTCCATTCTTAGACCAAAGTAAAGTTCTCAAACCAAGACACTATTTCCGGTTTTGTGGAGTTTGTAAACCAAATCGTTAAACCGGACTACTCTTGAACCGAGGTACCACTGTATATTGCTGTATCACCCAGCCCCAGTGAGCAGTGCCTTGCTGTATTTTTATAAAAGTGCTGCTTCTAAATACAGTGGTACCTCGACTTACGAATTTAATCCTTTCCGAATGCACATTCGTAGGTCGAAAAATTCGTAAGTTGAAAAAAACGATTTCCCCATAGGAATACATTGGAAACGAAAAATTCAGAAAAATTCGTAAGTCAAGTAAACCGCATCTAAAATTCGTAAGTCAAGTAAACCCCATCTAAAACCACCAACGGATGTCCTTCGGATGTCGAAAAATTCATAGGTGTGCGGGCACTTTTTTCATTTGTAAGTCGAAAAATCCGTATGTCGAATAATTCGTAAGTCGAGGTACCACTGTATTTAAGCAAATACTTTTATTTGATATTCCTACGTCACAGTACACAAAGCAGTTTACAATCCATAAGGCTGTTGCTTTACCTGAATTCTCTGCAGAGAAGTGGATAAATAAGGCGCTTGTAGGAGTCTTCTGTTGAATAACGTAGAAGCTCCATTAATTCAGGCTGTGCATAGGCCTTTGGTCTCCATCTGTGCACAAAAATATTTAAAACTAAGATTATTTGGTAACATGCTACAAGTGTAACCTGCTGAAAGCCATACTATAGCTTCAGCAAAATGGAATTTTAGCACAGGGTTTACAAAGTCCATTACAAATCCCCTCTTTATGTGACTTGGGAGTCCTTGAAACCTGCAAAAGTCTTCTAAGAATATGCATACATACAACATGGTTAACAAAATCTGTGTAACAGAAGCCAAACAGATGGCAAATTGGGTTACTACTATCAACCAAATTTGTAGGAAATTACCTCAAGTGTAACAGCTTGAAACAGTTTGGCCAAGTCCAGAAGAGAATATGGGCACTTGTCACAATTTAGAGGCATGGTCAAATCTTCACAGTCACAGCCAGGTTACCCAACATGTATTTTATGACCTAACTGCCAAGACTACCAGAGAGATAAATGGAAAACTGGCTACTACTTGCATGCATGCATCAATTCATTTAATGTACATCTGTTTAAGATCTTCTGTTGCTTTGGATTTCCCAAATAGATCTTTGACTGACTGCTGCTTTGGGTTTCCCGGAGAAACCTTAGATCTTCTATTGCATTATGTTTCCCCAGCACTTAAGAGTTCAAATAAAAACAGTCAACAACAACTGCTAACTCAGCAAGCATACAAAACAACAACAACCACCCCAAGCAAATCCAGGCAACTATTGCTGTTAAAGCCAAAGGTCAATGGATGAAAACTGTGATCCAGATAGTCACCAGGTCAAGTCTCATCTAGCCACAAGGAGGCCTGTAGTGGTGTGGTGTAGTGGTTAAGAGTGGTAGACTTGTAATCTGGTGAACCGGGTTCGCGTCTCCGCTCCTCCACATGCAGCTGCTGGGTGACCTTGGGCTAGTCACACTTCTTTGAAGTCTCTCAGCCCCACTCACCTCACAGAGTGTTTGTTGTGGGGGAGGAAGGGAAAGGAGAATGTGAGCCGCTTTGAGACTCCTTCGGGTAGTGATAAAGCGGGATATCAAATCCAAACTCCTCTTCCTCCTCCCCTTCTTCTTCTTCTTCTTCTTCTGAGTTCTACCAGCTTCAGTCTCAACCTTCCCCGTGCAAAATATTATTGCATTATACAGATGATGTTATTATATTGGATCTGATCCAGGTTTCCCCCATCTCCATGCCCAGTGCTCTATTTGCTGGCCAAGCCAGCAGTTACTTTTCCAGTTTACTTTGCAGGGCACATTCCCATTGCAGGGTTGCCATATGTCCTCTATTTCTAGGACACATCCTCTTTTTCAGGTCTGGTTGCCATATGTCCTCTTTTCCCCAGACACGACCTTTTTTCAGGATTAAAATTTCTGTCTGGGTGGATTTTTAAAATTTGGCACAATACAGTAAACCAGAAGAGAATCACAACACAGCAGCACCCTAAATTACCTACATACTGTATGAATCCCTTCTCTTGTGGCTGAACTAAAAGGATGCTGGCTCAGCTGCAAGATCTTGGAGAAGGAAGCTGGGAGTGCAAGAGTTAACATCCCTGTCCCTTTAAGGAGAGTCCATATGTACATGTACAGTTTAATAAATTGTTCTGTGCATGCTTATGTTCACAAAGATGTGAACGTGAGCCCAAATACTTTCATGTGGCAAGTGAGGGAGCAATATGTATTATTATTATTTTGTTGTTGAAAGTTAAGAACTTTGCTTAACAGTTTCCATAGCTGACATATAATAGGGGTATTTAAAATAAGAGTCATCAAAGCGATCCATAGTTAGAAGTAAAGGTAAAGATACCCCTGACCATTAGGTCTAGTCGCGGACGACTCTGGGGTTGCCACCGTTTGTCCACAGACAGCTTTCAGGTCATGTGGCCAGCATGACTAAGCAGCTTCTGGCGAACCAGAGCAGCGCACTGAAACACCGTTTACCTTCCCGCCGGAGTGGTACCTATTTATCTACTTGCACTTTGATGTGCTTTCAAACTGCTAGGTGGGCAGGAGCTGGGACTGAGCAATGGGAGCTCACCGCGTCACGGGGATTCGAACCGCCGACCTTCTGATGGGCAAGCTCTAGGCTCTGTGGTTTAGACCACAGCGCCATCCGGGTCCCATAGTTAGAAGTAGAAGTTGGCAAATGTGTCCTCTTTTTTGCTCTTCCAAATATGGCAACCCTACTAGGTCTAAAGCAGCAATAGCCAATGCTGTGCCCTCAAGGTACTGGTGGGTTGCTTACAACTCCTGTCATCTCTGAGCACTGGCCATGTTGGCTGGGGCAGATGGAAGTGACTCCAACATCTGCAGAGAGCCACACTGGCTATTCACTCCCAGCTTCAGATTTTTAGACTAGTCCAAAAGTGTAGGTCCAACAGTTAAAAATCCACACCGAGAAGAGAAATGCATTCAGAGAACACTGATCAGAAAAAGGAATAAAGAACTGACATGCCCTCATACAGACCTTGCATTTACACACCACCTACAGAATTCAAACTTCACGCCGTCAGGAATGTTGACCTTCACTGTCAGGACTTTGAGATTCTCCCCTCGGTTAATGGCTAGAATCTAAACGGCAAATAGAAATGGAGAACATATAAGACACACATAACAGTATGCCAAAATGGCTTCCATAGGACCAAAACCTAGAGATGAATGAACTATGTTTTCAGTGGGGTTTTTTTGGGTGGGAGGGGGTGTTCCTCTGCTTTTGTTTAAGTTAGGGGAGGGGCAAAACTGAGTTATGCAAAACTAAGTATGCAAAATAAGAGAAAGAATGTATATGTGGTCACTTTGCTTAATGTATACAGGATGTAGAATCCTATTTTTGCTAGACCAAGATCTGGATTACCTAGGTGTAGAATATTAATTTTGTTTTTGAACCACAGGGTACACACAGGCTTGAGTCCTGGTTTGTTTTTATACAGCTCAATCAGCTAACTCTGCAATCTTGCTTTGCACGTCAGATGTAGGGGCAGGTGTGCACAGCTTGGCCAAAAGGGGAGATGACCCGGCAGGCCTCATTTTTATTTATTTTACTTAGGAAAATATTTATATACCACTAAATCATAGAAAAACATCGAAGTGGTTTGCAATTATACCTACATCTATATCTACAGAATAAAAACATATACGGGTTTAAAATCAGAAACCATCAACTAACTATTATGGAAAGATGTTATCTTAATTGCCTGCATAGAAAAGTTTTCAACAGGCACCTGAAGGTTGAAACTGAAGCCACCTGTTGAATCCTTACTGGCAGGACTGGGCCAACGATATTAAAGGCTCTACTTCATATCGGTGTCAGATGGGCCTCTCTGACTCAAGGGACAAGCAACGGCACTCCTGCTCGTGACCTCAATGGCTGAGCAAGGATATAAGGGTTCAGGGAATCCCTAAGGAACCCTGGCGCTAAGTCGTTCAGGGCTATGTAAATGAATACAGGGACCTTGAACATGGCTCAATAGCAGATGGACATTTACTAGGTCTGTGGGCCAGAGCTTCCCCACCCCTAGGCTAAATTAAAAAGTGTATTAATAGTGCATGAGCTCCACAGGATTCTCCAAGTCACATAATCCCAACTAAGCGACTGGGTTGCATGACATCTGAAGGGTTGCTAAAATGTATTTAAGTACTTTTCATGTATTTAAGTACTTTTCCACCTTTTCAGTGTAAGCTGCTCTCAGAGTAACAAAGATTCTCCCCTGCCCTGTTTATCCAGGGACACAGAGAGAGAGAGAGGAAGAGGAAGAAGAAGAGGAGGAGGAGGAGGAGGAGGAGTTTGGATTTGATATCCCGCTTTATCACTACCCGAAGGAGTCTCAAAGCGGCTAACATTCTCCTTTCCCTTCCTCCCCACAACAAACACTCTGTGAGGTGAGTGGGGCTGATAGACTTCAAAGAAGTGTGACTAGCCCAAGGTCACCCAGCAGCTGCATGTGGAGGAGCGGAGACGCGAACCCAGTTCACCAGATTACGAGTCTACTGCTCTTAACCACAAAGATTCTCCCCTGCTCTGTTTATCCAGGGACAGAGAGAGAGGGAGGGAGGGAGGGAGGGAGAGCGTGCTTCGAGGCTGTGCAGGGATTTAACCAAACTGTTGTCACAATCCCATTTGACCCAAACGAAAAGGCTTGGAAACCCAAAGATCATCTGAGTACTACTAAAGGGTCAAAGGAACCAGAAATGATTCCAGCCAAGGGAACCATCTTATGGATGTCTCACTTGATAACTGCCACCCATCACTCTGACCACAAACCAAGCTCTGCCTTGATCCCGGATTCTCCCACTTCATCCCTTGGGCCTCCAGAGCAAAGGCAACAGCAGACCCAGTAGGAAGGCCTAAGTCAGCATAATAATGCCTGTTTGACTGCGAGAACAGGATGCCTGGACTAGATAGGCTAATAGCCTGATCCAGAAAGGCTCTTCTTGTGTTCTTATGGAATAATAACATTTCCATGAAATGATAAGTATTCATTTTAACAGTCAGCAAAGGGGGGGGGGGACAATGATTGCTAGGTACGCGGAAATCCACATGCTCCCGAAAGTTAAGAAAACCATACATTTCCGATACATTAGACGTGCAGAGAAACCATTAAAAAGCTGTTAAAAGTTGACATCCCTGTGTTGCTGTGCATGTTGATGTATGCTGTGGGCCCTCAGCCCTGTCACAAGCAAGCTTGCTGTGTCAATCACGAACTTTAATTCAATCACTAGCTAACTCAGACATGTCACATATGTTAAACACAATGGTCTGAAAATGACCCGGGGGCATCGCACCAATTTATATTCCTCAGCTTTCCCTGTGCATGTTGACATACCAGGCCTGACATATCATTGAACAACACAGCAAATAATAAAAATTGCATGTGAAATGTTATAGCATCCGGTACCTTGACTGCCAAAGCAAATGCTCTCATGCAGGAATTAGGAAGGCACACGTTTCCCCGAATGAAAAACTTTCGTGGTTATTCCACATTGACACGGTGTGTGTGTGTGTGTGTGTGTGTAAGCTAAAACAGCCACCTGGAGTGAAATCAAAATTTTGTTTTTCGGCAAACAACTTCATCAGACATAGTGGACAGTATCATTGCTCCTGACTCACAGGGGTTTTTCCTAACCGAGTGCCCTATTTCCAAGCCCCTCTAAACAAACTAGCTTGACAAATAAAGGCTCGAAGAAGAGCATCTTCTCATTAACAGCCAACTCTAACCCCGATGAACCAAATTTAGCTTGGAAACTAAGCATCTGTAGAAAAGTAAGCATGTCGCCATCCCCTTAGGCCAGTGTTAGAAATTAGCCGGGCGCCAGGTGCATTTTGCTATTGATGTAGGTCCAATTGCGACTATGTGGAGATTTCTGGGAGCCAGGTTGGCATCCACAGTTTAAACACCTCTGCCTTAGTCCATAGATAATGTCATTTCCATCTCAACTGGGTGTGTTTCTCCTTCTTCCGTACTGGGACATGAGTGAATTGTTGTTAAGAGCAAGCTGCAGTCAAGTAATGTTGTTGAGATCACGGAATCGTCAAAGTGTAGCATTGTATGGGACCCACAAGGGTCATCCAGTCCAACACCCTGGCGAATAAACATTCCACTGTGGCGATGGTAATTCAGGTTTAAGATGGCACTTGGCCCCTAGTGAACTTTCAACATTGCCTTAGGCCTCAGTGAAAAGGGGTTGGTTTACCCACATAAAAAGCTCTACTCGATCAGCCCAACGGCCCATCGAGTTCACTGTCCTGTTCTCACAGCAGTCAAGTGATGCTTATGGGACGCCTGCAAGCAGGACTTGAGCGCAGCAGCATTCTCCCCACCTGTGACTCCAAGTAACTGGTTTTCAAAGGCAAATGACCTCTGATACTAGGTTGGGTGGCCCATCTTTCAGTGATTTTTAAAGCTGCAATTCCTGCATTGCAGAGTTGGGTCCCTTCTGTAGTGGAAAACGCACAAGAAAAAATGAGGTGGTGCAGGTTTGGCCACGCGCAGCCAACCCTTCCTGCGAGTCCTCGCAGCAGCACTCCTGCCCTTGAGGGCGGCCCAGCTGGAGCTTGACTGCCCAGATTAGCAGCCCTAATCGGCACAGGTGTCGGCACAGGTAGAGACATCCAGCCCCACCTGGTTGAGGCAGGTACGAATGGTGCAGAGCAACGTGGTGGAGTAGAAAGAGGATGACGGATCAAATGCAGCAGTTTCCTATGGCTAGATCTGGTGTCTTATGTGGATCAAGATCTGGTGGGGGAATTGTTTCTATGGAATTGTTCCTTTGGGGTTATTTCTCAGTGTAATGTTTTTTATTGCTGTTTACCGTTTGAGGTTTGGTTTTTGCTTGTTTGTTTGAGTGTTTCCTATTCTGTTCAAATAAAAATATCTTTCCCCTCATCTACTGACTACCGGGGACCCTTTAAAGAACCTGCAGTGTTGACCTTCAAACTCTACAATCCTATGTATGATTGCTACAAGAATTTGTTTAAATTTTATACTGTGATAGATACGTGGAATAGTAGGATAAAAATCATCATTAACAACAACTGGTTAACATAGAGAGGGAGCACACCAAGAAAATGAAGGCAAGAGGAGCTTGGAAGGAGATGAATAACAGAGAATATATGGGCAAAGTGAAGCAAACAACCGGGAGCTGCAGGAGAGAGGAGAGCTGGAGTTCACATATTGATTGGAAGGAACCAGCAAATTTCTGGCTGCCGGCCAGTAGTCCTTGCTTTTTCATGTACGGGCTAGTTTCGAATCACAGCCCTTGTTCAAATAAGCATGCAGCACAGGAAATCCATTTGAAAAGACTCGGGAGAATTCAGGAGGAAGGTGAAACTCAAGGTTAGCAACAAAATCCTCAAATGGCTTTTTCATTTCTTAGCTAACTGAAGGGCAAATAAAAGCACAGCATGGAATCCACACACCACTTCCTCTGAACCAATGCAGATATAACGTTTCCCAGTCTCCTACCTGTGCTTAAAAAGGTTGGGAGAAACCCACTGGCTCATTCACAACCTCTTTCTGTCTCCTGTGCAAATTTTCCCACTCTTTCCTTTTCAGCATTATCCGTGGTGCGGCTAACCTTTGCGCTAACGTGATGAGCTTCAAACGAGAGTCTAAAGCAAGGATTTGAAGCTTGTTTCCAAAACCCTGGCTCAAGGCTAACCATGGTGAACATTAACTTTGGTTCAGAGGTGGCACTGCACTGCGGTTAACACAGCCAAAGGAAGGCAGGAGCTCATGCGGAAGAAAGGAGGAAGAAGAAACTCGGTTTGTTTTGTTTATATATTGCAAGTTGCTTTGAGTTACACCTTGGTGAAAAATCAACTGGTAAATAAATTAAAAACCAGTTAAACCAAGCTGGTTCCAGGCTCCAGCGGGCTGTCGCTTATCCTGTAGTGGAACCTCTCTAACCAGCACCAGGCAGCTGCCATTTTAATTTCCCACCTTGCCCCAAAGCCACACTACCTCATGGCACTTTGGGAAATGGGCCATGGCCAATTAGCAATGGTTAGCCCTGCTGGGACTCAAGAACCCCATCAGATGCCTATGGGAGTGCTGTGTTAACCTTGCCTATGAGACCGGGAAGTATTAGATAAGCATTTGGACTCTGTGGTGGTTTAGTCGCAATGTAGGCTTTGAAAATCAGTAGGACTAATTTGGAATTTCTGCAAAACAATAAGGGACAACACTTTAAAAAAAATAGAATCTCAAAATGCTGATGCTCTTTTTTTTACTTTTACATTGGGAATATTTGGCACATGATGTATATATAAGTTCACACACACACACACACACACACACACACACATATATATATATATATATATATATATATATATATATATATATATATATACAGGCAAAACTCAAAAAAAAAAATAGAATATCGTGGAAAGGTTCATTTCTTTCAGTAATTCAACTTAAAAGGTGAAACTAATATATGAAATGGACTCATGACATGCAAAGTGAGATATGTCAAGCCTTTATTTGTTATAATTGTGATGATTATGGCGTACAGCTGATGAGAACCCCAAACTGACAATTTCAACTTTGGGGTGTTCATCAGCTGCACGCCATAATCATCACAATTATAACAAACAAAGGCTTGACATATCTCTCTTTCCACGTCATGAGTCTATCTCACATCTTAAACTCCAGTAGCTAATGAAAACAATTGCTTACACAAATGGACTTTTCCACGACATTCTAATTTTTCAAGTTTCACCTGTACATATTTTAAAAACCTTCCCTTCTTCCAGGTCACCTTTAACTACAATTATTTAACCTTTTTCTCGCCACTTGGGACCAATTTCAGCTGACAGGTTTAATGCCGCGTGGCTCAGAGCACTCTTCAAACACGGGGATGTTCTCCAAGCCATTCAGCAGTGGCTGACACAAGAGACATGACATCAGACAAGACGTCTGAGGTTAGATTTAGAAGACGGTGGAGCAAAGACTGAACGAACTGGGGCTGAGGGCACAACTCGGAGGAAGGGGGGGTTGGGGGGGCCAAAGCGACGGAGAGCGAAGTAAGCCTTCCAAACTCCTGCCAGTCCCAGGAGGAAATGATTAAATGCTTCATTCTTCCTAAGCCACTGTCCCGGAATAACAAGGCATGTTCCCTTGTATCTCTGGAGAAACAAGTTTGTTCGTACTAAAAGGTCTGCAGCAAATCTTTCCATTGGGCTAATCCGTAATGACCTTGACTCGGTCCAGCTGCCCTCTGCCATCTGTTCAAGGGCAGCAAAGTGCAGATAGGGAGAAGGGGGGGCGGGCAAAAAGAGCCTTGCCAGATCAGGCCAAATGCCAATCTAGTCCGGCATCCTGTTCTCACAGTAGACAGTCAGATGTCTGTGGGAAGTCTGCAAGCAGGACCCGAGTTCAACAACGCCTCTCCTCGCTTGTGATTCGCAGCAACTGGTATTCAGAAACATACATTTTCCAACAGCAAAAGTGCAACACATAGCCACTGAGAGACACATTCATGGAGGCTAAGGCAGCTGAGATAGCTCAGTTGGGGAAGCATGAGACTCTTAATCTCAGGGTCATGGGTTTGAGCCCCATGTTGGGCACAAGATTCCTGCATTGTAGGGGTTGGACTAGATTGACCCTCAGGGGTCAATCCCTTCCAACAATACTATGATTCGCTAAAGTCATCTAAGCTGGTGACCATCACTTGCAGGAGCGAATTTGACAGTTTAAGGCCTACGTGCAGAAGAACTTCAAAACCTTCTTCCTCTTCAAAACTCTTCCTTCCTTCCTTGTTTGTTTGTTTCAACAATTTGCATGCCACTTAATCACAGTTGTCTCTAAGCAGTGTAGCCTAAACTATAAAAGACTTCAGAATATATATTTTTTAAGCCCTCAGTAAGAACCGGAAGTTCAACGGTGGGGAGAGGGGAGCTGTCTGCCCTCAACTGGAAGGGAGTTTCACAAAATTGGGCCCACCATTTTGAATGCATGACTCCTTGTAGATAGGAATCGTGTGTACAAGCCATGGGGGATCACTAACAGCAACTCCCCTGAAGACCTCCTTGATTGGATAGGGATCTAGGAGATAAGGCAGTCCCCCTGCGGTATCCTGGGCCCAAGTTTACAAAGGCCTTGTAAATTAATACATGAACACCGAACCCAGTCCTGTAGCTTATTCTGATCACTGGAGTTACGTCCTGGCAACCATCTGCCCCCATCTACAGTCTAGCCACGGTGCTTTGCATCAACTGGAGCCTCTGCGTCAGGCACAAAGACAGGCCCCACACAGATCACACTGCAAAAAAAACCCCAAGCTTTGAGTTTACCTATGCATGGATCACCATGGCCAGATTATCCCTGTCCAAAAAAGGCCACAGTCGGCATACCAGCCAAAGCTGATAAAAGGCACTAAGGCTATCTGAGCTTCATTAGGAGCATCCCCAAAGTCCGAACCTCTTCTTCCCAAGAGAGTGCAACCCCTTGCTATTATCTTGCACTGCTTTCAAGGCTTTGTGCTGCTGAATGGTCTACAAATTTGTTCAACAGATAAAGAATTAATATTCTATGCAGCGGAGGGGCGATAATTGAGCACCTACCTGGTGGTGCTGAATATTCTTTATATTGCAAGAAAAATTCTGGTACAGGTGAAACTTGTTGACATCTTTTTCATTGGCCTTTTTCGAGGTCACTTTTGCCAAGGATGACTGAATACAAACATACTTTCTTTGACATCTACATTAAAAAAAATAAAATTAAAAATTGAACAGAATTCGAATAGAAGTAGTGCTAATGTCATTACAAGGACTGATAGTGACTTGCCCGTTATTATCATACTACGTTTTAACAAAACAATCGATTTTCAGAATTAAGGAAGTATCCCAATAGCAAAGCAAGACAGAGCAGAAAATGACAAGAGGCTCTTGTGCTTGGGTCTTCCAAAGGGCATTTGCTTAGCTCTGTAGGAACAGAATGTTGCACTTAGACAGGCCTTTGGCCTCATCCAGCGGGGCTCTTTGCATGCTCATATGCCAAGTGGCCAAAGATGGAATCTGCTACTTTGGCTGCAAGCAACCCCTGCATCCATGCCCCGATTCAGGATTCTGCTTTGATCCTTCCTGTTCACTGTTGGGCCACAATGGATTCCAGTTCCAGGGGTTTCGCCCCACCCCCCACCCCCATGGATGATTCATATGGAATAACATTCGCTTCATGCAACATACAAATCTGGAGCACTGGTGCTGCGCTTCCCTATATTCTTCTAAGCACACAAATGCCTGGATAGCTCTGCACATGAGGTCCCTGGTTTATGCAGAAGATGAAAACCAGCTGGATCACATCAGAGGTCAACGGGGGCCTTCCTTCTGCCTGCCCTGAACTGCACTCCACTCCCACTCTTCTTGTAAAGGACAGGACTTGGGAGCTCACTCAGTGGGGCTACACAACTGCCTGCAGGTGGTATGCTGGCAGAATCTAATGTGGCCAAACAGGAAGGGCCTTAGCTGTGTGGTAGAGCACCTGCTTTCTTTGCAAGCTTCAAGCTCTGGCTTCTCCAGGTAGGACTGGGAGAAGCCCCTGTCTGAAACCCTCAAGAGCTGCTGCCAGATGGTCTACAAGATAGCTTCCTGTGTACCTGTCAGGGCGTAGTGGTGCTTCCCACAAGCAACGACCCTCGACTCCCGATCTGTATATTTACATTGCTTTATTATACAAATATGTACAAGTCAGAGCTAAAGTTCTAGCGCCCATTCAGTCACGTTCAGATCCCGGAAGTGGCACTCAGCGGGAACGCCTCCAACACAGTAGTTGAGGAACCCCAAATCTCCTCCTCTCTTCCTTCCATTTGATTCCCCTACGTTGTTGAGGCGACGGGGCTGCCACCTCCCCCTCTGTTCCCGAGCTGCTCAAGTGGCGTTCGGGCTCTCTAAAGTCTGACAGCCCTTCCACCATGCCGCCTTGTTCCTGCTCGTCGCTGTTGCATGACATGCTCGGACTATCCAGGCATTGCTCGGAAACATCAGCATCTGAGACCCCTGGTGGTCCCCTGACAGTACCTAAGGAGTGCCAGTGTTATTTTCCACCTGGATCCATACCTGATGAACCCCATCCACTGTGCCCATGAAGACGTGCAGAAATGAATGCATAAAAGCTGCAAAATAAGAACTTAAGTGGCTGCTGATAAAAGCAAACTGCTTGTAACGAGACTTACAAATCTCTGATGAAATCCAGCGTCTCTTTATCTTTGGCAATCATGTCAGCCAAGATGTGCTGCACTCCAGATTTTACTTCCTCAACCGTGGAAAGACCTGGAAGAAAATATATTTGAGCCTTGTGTTAATAATTTCATTCCTATATTTTATGCCTTGATAACATCCCCAACACTGTGGATGTGCTGCAACATTTAGGAGCTTTATTTAACTATCAGTGCCGGGTAGGAATAATTTGAGTAGCCTTACTTTGCTGGACACTGTCTAACAGATTCAAATTTAGAACCTGCTCTTTAAAAAATGCTCAATTAATCATTTTTTTTTAATTAAAACAAAAAGAAAAAGAAAAACTTCTCCACAAATGAACTAGGAAAAAAGTATTTACTAGCTTCTCTATAAGAATCATATTAAAAACCAGCCCGTTTTATTGTCTAATATTGCCCCCTACAGATTTATCTGTAATTACACTAGCAGACACATTGCTAGATATAGTTTGCAAACTTTCGGTTTTAAAATCGATGTGATTCTTAGCATGTCTCGGTATTAATTTTTTAGGAGGGTGAGAAAGGATATTTTCTTCCTTCTTGTATTGTGATTGGATGAAATGTCTTCATATTATGTGAGTTTTTACTGGTGTGTGTGTGTGTGTTTATTTTATGACATATCTGTATTTTAAATATTTGCAAGTCACTTTGAAAGACTTCTGTTAAAAAAAAATCAACAGATACATTCATTCAATCAATCAATCAATCAATCAATAATAAAATATATGGAATTTGTGATTTAACAGGAGACTAAAAAACAACCACCACATTTCAATAGCAATTTTCTCCTCTTCAAAAGCAGAATATCATTCCCATCCAATACTGCAATACTTCCCATTCATTTCATTATATCTGCCTCTGAAATTAATAGGGGCCTTATTCTTTGTATGCTCTGTTTTAGCAGGTCGGTGAGCATACAATAGATGGTTGACTAGTGTTTTATTTATAATTCCTGTATTATCATTGCAGTTATACCCACTGCCTAGCAGGACATGTTCACGAGAAGAAAAGGAGGAAACCCTACACAAATCCAAAGAGGAATCCCTAAGATGGCTGGATGGCGTCTTGTATGCCTCCTTCCGGCAACTCCTGCAGCCAAGCTGGTGCCAAATGTATTGCTCTGATTTCCTTTGGACCATGTCAGCAAAGTTCTTGTCACCTGGGCAGCCCAGGCTTGTGCCCTGGAGAGGTCACTTCAGTGCTGCCAACACAGCAAAAACAACACGGGAGGCAGCAGTTGCAAGTTACCAGTCTCTGCAGCCACAGCAGGTGCTGTGATTCTTCAGCAGTATGATTTCACCCCTAGAAGCGCACTCCATTGCCTCTTGAAACATATATTTTTTTTTAACATAAATCCATATACTGCCTTTTCCTCCAAGCAGATCATGGTTCCCTTACTCCCCATTTTATCCTCGCAACAACCCCGGGAGGCAGGTTAGGCTGAGAGATGGTGACTGGCCCAAGGTCACCCAGTAAGCTTCACAGCCAAGTGAGGAATCAAACCCTTATCTCCTAGGTCCTAGTCTGACACTCTAACCACGGCACAACACTCACTGCTTCAGTAAAGGGTGCCCTTACCTTCGACACTGGACTTGACATAAGAGTGTAGGTTGAGTTCTCTTGGGTTCTCAATGAGCAAATTTGCAGCATGGTCTAATCCCAGTTGCCTGGCTCTTTGGGCTTTTGTTCCTTTGCTTCCCGTTTTGTACGGCGCATACTAGGACAGAGAACAGAGGCTGGATGTAAAAGGACGCATTACATTTGAAATGCATGTGGTTGCATGTGGTTGCAACACACTCTACAGAATACCGGAGTGTGTTGGTGACTTCAAGGTTGGATTACTGCATTGCGCTCTATGTTGTGCTTCCCTTGCCCTTTATCTGGAAGCTGCAGTTAAGTTCAGAATGCTGCAGCATAGTTGCTGACAGGAGTGGTACCCTGTCAGCCTCTGCTCAGAGATCAGCACTGGTTGCAAATTTGCTATAGGGCCATGTTCAAGATGCTGGCATCTTAACAGCTTGGGAACGGCTTGTTCATGTGACCGCCTGACCCCACATATGCCCAGTCTGCCACTTCAGTCTGTGGAACTGGCACTATTATATGATTCACATAACATCTGTTCTGTATGGCAGCATCTTCACTCTGGAACTGCCTGCCTACTGACATCAGGTAGGAGCCTTTGCTCTTCTCTTTTCCGCACCTGGTTAAAACATTTTTGTTTAGGCAAGCCTACCCAGACACATATACAAGTTATGTGTATTTTATTTTTTTTAAGCAAGTATTAATCTCAATAATCTTTGGGAGATTTTTTTAATACCTGTTTTAAATGAACCATTTTAGTATTTTATTTTACATTTTTGTAAACCACCTAGAAAGTAATTTTTTTAAACAATCAAATTGTATATAAATTTTGTTAAAGAAAATATTGAAAAGGGCAGTGACAAGCAAACAGGCATTTTCTGCCATTGGCCCTGCAATCCGAATGCCCTCCCCTCCACATTATTATTATTAAAAAATTGTATACCACCTTTCATCCATTGATCTCAGGGTGGTCCACGGCATAATTTGAAAATATAAAAACCACAAAAAAACATTCGTGAAGCAGCAACCATCAGTTACTTCAGACACCTTGTAAAGACTCACTTGACCTTGTTTTACACAACTGAATCCCCTGAATTCCTGTTTTATTTGTTTACTGCAGGTTTACGCTGCATTTTTGTTTCAATTATAGTTATATATACAGTGGATGCTTAGGTTGTGAACATGATCCAAGCAGGAGGCGCATTCGCAACCCACAGCGCCACGTCTACGCACATGCGGGTCACAATTCAGTGCTTTTGCACATGAGGAAAGCACAATTTAGCATTTCTGTGCATGTGCGAGCACCGAAACCCAGAGGTAACCCATTCCAGTACTTCCGGGTTTGGTGCAGTGCGCAACCCGAAAACACGCAACCTGAAGCATCTGTAACCCGAGGTATGACTGTAATATATAGACAATTATACATAAATATATGTATCATTATACAGTGGAACCTCGGTTTCAAACATCTTGGCTGCCGAACGATTCGGAAGCCAAATGCTGAAAACCCGGAAGTGAATGCTTCTGTTTTCGAACACAACTCGGAAGGTGAACGGCTTCCGAGGCATGTTTCTCAATTTTCTCTATTCGCTTTGCTGACAGCTCTTTGATCCTCAGTTTTTGAACGTTTCGGAAGTTAAACTGACTTCCGGAATGGATTACATTTGAAAACCGAGGTTCCACTGTATATTTTTGTTTCATTCATATATGTGTGTGTGTTTGTGGGGGGAGGGAGGAAGAGAGAGAGAACGAGAACCAGCTGGATATTTATAAATGCTTTAAATAAATATTTACTTTGAATTTTTCTGCCACCATTTCTCATTATCTTTTTGCACTTTACATGGAGTGTTCACAGCAAAAAGCACAGTTCCACAGCTAAGAGGTACACAGAATGCTTTGCATAACAATTATATGAAAAAGTACACCCTGAGCCTTCAAAAAAAAATTCTTCTAGACAATGTTGAGCCAGATGGTTTGACTTGGCATAAGGCATTCCTTCCTACATTCCTAATTAAGAATGCATCCTAGTATTCACCCCATAATCCTCTGCAATGAGGAAGGGGTTCTCAGAAGACAAAACATTTGTGGATGTTTGATGAAACACTGCTTTAAAAGAGTCTACTGAATTTACATTTTAAAAAGAAGATACTAACCACATGGTCCAACTCCTCCAAGGTTCTGCAGTTTAATAAAGCAGTCAAAAGGCTTTCCGAGAGCTTTCCTTCTTTCTTAAGCTTCTGGATCGAAGAATGAACTTTTTTCGCGACAGTCCTAAAATTAAAAAGCAAAGGAGGTGAATGTCATACCAATTAATACACCTGTAGACATACCACTCCTAATTCTACAGGCATCTCCTAGTGTGAAGAAAGAAATTTACATGAACTTTGCAACTGCAATGGACACAGAGTCTTATATTTACATAGTGTTCCACTTCATCGACAGAAAGGGCAACTTCCCAAGCCAAAGTGATGTGTCCATTAAACTGTCTTGAATTGGAACTAATTCATTCAGCTCCACCAAAACTTTGGAGTGGACTATGGCATCTCAGACAGGTTCTGCAATCTACCCTGGACAAACTGGCTGTGGCCAAGCCAGCTCCTCAGAGGTTAATGCATTTCCTATACTATATCTCTCACAACCTAAAGGCCTGTAGGAAGGCAATGTAACAGAACATCCTTCTAGAGCATTGGGAAAGAGCAACAGCGCAGTGGTAGAGGGTCTCAGGTTAGATCTTCAGCATCTCCAGGAAAAGGTTAGGAGAGACTCCTTCCTAAAACCCTGGAGAGCCTCTGAGACAATACTGAGCTACATGGCTGACAGACTCCTATGTACTTTCTGCTCACCTGAAAACAAGTTCTGGGTTTAGGGGAGGCACCTCCTTCCCTAGAAACCAATTCCCTTAGTAACGTTTCTTAGACATCCATTTGTGTCACCTAGAAAACTTGGATATGGTTTTTTCATTTTTTTTTTTATAAATTCATGATGATGATGATTAATCCAGAATGCAGCAGCTAGACTAGTGACTAGAAATGGCCACCAAGACCATATAACTTCGGTCCTGAAAGATCTAATACTGGTTCCCAGTATGTTTACGAGCACAATTCAAAGTGCTGGTGCTGACCTTTTAAGTCCTAAATGGCCTCAGCCCAGTATACCTGAAGGAGCATCCCCATTGCTCAGCTGAGATCCAGCGCCGAGGGCCTTCTAGCGGTTCCCTCCCTGCGAGAAGTGAGGTTACAGGGAACCAAGCAGAGGGCCTTCTCGGTAGTGGCACCTGCCCTGTGGAACGCCCTCCCATCAGATGTTAAGGAAATAAACAACTATCTGACTTTTAGAAGACACCTGAAGGTAGCCCTGTTTAGGGAAGTTTTTAATGTTTGATGTTTTATCATGATTTTAATATTCTTTTGGGAGCTGCCCAGAGTGGCTTGGGAAACCCAGCCAGATGGGTGGGGTATAAATAATAAATTATTATTATTATTGTTGTTTTAAGCATTTAAATACTCTAAACAACTTAGGCTGAAAATATCTAAAAGGCCATGTCCTTCTCTACAGACCCTCTCAGCAGAAGGGGCCCTCTCAGTAGTTCTGCAATCTTTAGAAGCTTGTGGTGGGGGGCAGGAGAGGGTATTTTCTATGGTAGCATGTAAGCTGTAGAATTCTCGCCCCACAAAAGTGTGTCTGGTACTTTTACTATACAGCTTTCGGTGACCAAGGCCTACCCGATTCCTATGATTGCAATCTGTTTTGACTGTTTTTAATTTTAAACAGTTGCAACCTGCCCTGCCCTGGGACCTGGAAGTGAAGGGCATGTCGTAATTTAAAACTTATTATTATTATTGACTTTTTATGTGTCCTCTGTCCCTTTCCACTGCCACAGCCCTCCAACCCATGGCATACTGTAGTTCTTCCAGCGTCTGCTGCACTTCACGCAGCGCATCGGCCTCCATGTTGTTTATAAGCTCTTTTCGGTACCGGGCAATGAAAGGAATAGTATTGTCGTCGTTGAAGAGGCGGATTATGTTCGCACACACCCATTCTTCAACGCCAGTCCTTTGCGACAAGACCTGAAACAGTAAATAAGAAGCCCGGCAAGTCAATTGGGATTCTCACAAGAGGGTTGTTGTTGTTGTTGTTGTTGTTGTTGTTGTTGGTAGTCAAACGCCTTAGTTGTCGAACAAATCGGCTCCCAAAAGTCGCAAACCCAGAAGTGAGTGTTCCGATTTGCGAACGTTTTTTGGGAGCCGGACGTCTGACGTGGCTTACTCTGCGTCCAACTGACTGCAGGAAACTCCTGAAGCCAATTGGAAGCTGTGCCTTAGTTTTCGAAATGTTTCCAGAGTTGAACGGACTCCCAGAACAGATTAAATTTGAGAATCAAGGTATGGCTGAATAAGCTTGTACAGCCCAGTACAGTGGTACCTCTGGTTACAAACTTAATTCGTTCCGGAGGTCTGTTCTTAACCTGAAACTGTTCTTAACCCGAGGTACCACTTCAGCTAATGGGGCCTCTTGCTGCCGCCATGGCGCTGGTGCATGATTTCTGTTCTCATCCTAGGGCAAAGTTCTTAACTACTTCCGGGTTAGCGGAGTCTGTAACCCGAAGTGTTTGTAACCCAAGGTGTTTGTAACCCAAGTTACTACTGCACTGTGCGGGAGAGGGCAGGCTGGTGTGAGGCAACAGAAGCAAAAGATCTCCTTCTCTTTTCTTCTTAGGGTTGCCATGTCTGCTTCCAAAAAATAGCGGACAAGCGGGGGGGGGGGGTTAAATTAAATTAAATTATATATTTTCTTACAAACATTTTAACATGTATTAAAATACCATATCTCATAAGCTTTGAATAAAAAAAAGTCCACTATTTTGTGAAAAAAAATAGCGAACATAATGTGAAAAAGTGGATTGTCCACTCAAATAGTGGACACCTGGCAACCCTATATTCTCCTGGCAGTGAAGAATAAGCCTGGAAATCCCCCCAAAATCTCAATCTCTGGCAGCCAGGGCCAGCTCACCCATGAGGCAAGGTGAGGCAGTGACCTCATGGCAGCAGGCTCCAGGCAGCTGGGAGGGCTGCCAGATCTGGCCTCTGGCAAGTGCACCTCTTGCCACCTCCTGAACTTGTCAGTTGCTACTTCCTCCTCCTCTACTGCACGCCTGCTAGCAGCCGCCCGCTGGAGGAGAAGGCAGCAGAGAGCAGACAGCATTTTCTGTTTTCTCTCTAACGGCAAAAGGTCCTGGGCCAGCCCTGCCTGCAGCAAATAAACCCACACCCACACCATACTTTTAGAGTTTTATGATACCCCTTTAAGCAGTCAAGGCTTCCCCCAAATAATTATGAGAGCTGTAAGTTCGTTAAGGGCGCTGAATAGGAGATCCCCCCCATTCCCTTCTCAGAGCTACAATTCCCAAGCTGGTTTAACTCCCTTCCTCTGTGGGGTAGGGGTGGGAATTGTAGTTCTGGGAGTGGAGCACGGGTCTCCCAACAACTCTCAGCACCTTTAACAAACGAAAGTTCCCAGAATTCTTTGGGGGAAGCCATGCAGCTTAAAGTGGTATCATAGCGCTTCAAATGTATGGTGTCAACGTGGCCTATTCTGCCAAATCCTGATAAAATTGGAGTTTTCCCTCCTCCTAGAACCTGGGATCACCTGGTTAAAGCTGAACTGTGGGAGATTTGGCACAACCAAATGAAGTACTTATTTTCGTGGATCAATGTTAAAAAATATGGAATTTGCTACCACAAGATGCAACTGGGCAACTTAGACAGCTTTAAAAGGAGATTAGGCAATGCCTGTTTTATATGCAGAATTGTTTTTAAATGTCTCTAACAACAACAAACATTTTTAATATATGTTATTGATTTTAAACTGCTTTATCTGCTTTTACTTTTTATAATTTCCTTTTAAATTATTTATTTATTTATTAACAAAATTACATACAATTACACATATTCTCATTCTTTACAAAACATAACCAGCTGTACTTTGTGTATATATCTATGTATAAGTATGCGATTTCCTTGTATGTACCATTGTGACTTATAATTTCCTTTTTTAAAAAAGATTGTAACTCTTTTATATGTTTCAAAATTGCAGATTTACTGCGGTAATCCACTTTTGGACCTTCGTGGTAAAGAGTAGGTAAGAAACCTAAATGTAAATAAATAAAGTCAGAGTAAAAAGCCATCAGCGGCCAATTGTCATGGTGGTCTTCTGCCACAATTTTAAGACCTTCCTATTTAAGAAGGCCTTTGGTACCTAACATAATTATACAGTGGTACCTCCGTTTACGAACTTAATCCATTCCAGAAGTCCGTTTTTAATCCGAGGCGCGATTTCCCTAATGAGGCCTCCCACTGCCAGTGCCCTTTCCGCCATTTGCTTCCGTTCATAAACTGAGGTAATGTTCTCAAACCGGACACTATTTCCGGTTTTGCGGAGTTTGTAAACCAAATCGTTCTTAAACCAGACTGTTCTTAAACCGAGGTACACTGTATAATCTTTCTGGTTTTATTCATTCTGGCTTTTATTAAGTTTTATGATAGTTTTGATTTTAAGCTGCTTCATCACTGGATTTTCTGCTGTCGTTTCATTTGTACATGGCTGCTTTTGATTTTTATTTTTCATTATTATTAGACAGGGTATAAATATTTAAACTATATACCGGCTCTATTTATTTTATAAAGCAACTATCGTTTTAAAGATGTATTATCCATTACATGGAAGCAGATCTATATAACATTTTATAGGCTACATTGCCTTTTTAAAAAACATTCGTAGCTATTGGTCAGGGAATATATGTTCTCTTGTTTTTGGTATTTGAAACAAACAGACAACGCAATAATTATGGCAACAGTTCGGATTAAATTTGGGGGATACAACTCAATGAAAGAAATGCAAGGACGGAATGGCTACACCCACAGGATACATGAAATGGGAGAACATGTTCAGCTGATTTAACGGAAGCTAAATATGGTATTTGTAAAATGCTCCTTCATAAAAGACAATTGGAAGACATACAATGATCAAAAACATCATTTCTCACAATTTCCCCCCTCAGGATGGTGCTGGGGAAAGGTAAAGTTGGGAGCCTGAGGGAAACATTCTTTTGTGAAGGGCGAGTAAATGAAGTCTCTCCGAGAGGCCTTTATATATTCTCCAGAAAGCACAAATGTTGTGAAGAAAATCCTCCTCTGACTAGAAGGCAAGGCATGATCCTGGTAAACCTGTGCCCCTGAAGGACCAGGTGTGCAGCCTGGGAGTCATTTTGGACTTCTCAGCTGTCCATGGAGGCACAGGTCAATTCTGTGTCCAGGGCAGCTGTCTACCAGCTCCATCTGGTACGCAGGCTGAGACCCAACCTGCCCGCGGACTGTCTCACCAGAGTGGTGCATGCTCTGGTTATCTCCCGCTTGGACTAATGCAATGCGCTCTATGTGGGGCTACCTTTGAAGGTGACTCTGAAACTACAACTAATCCAGAATGTGGCAGCTAGACTGGTGACTGGGAGCGGCCGCCGAGACCACATAACTCTGGTCATGAAAGACCTGCATTGGCTCCCAGTACGTTTCTGAGCACAATTCAATGTGTTGGTGCTGACCTTTAAAGCCCTAAACAGCCTTGGTCCTGTATCCCTGAAGGGCATCTCCACCCCCATCGTTCAGTCTGGACACTGAGGTCCAGTGCCGAGGGCCTTCTGGCAGTTCCCCTCACTGCAATAAGTGAGGTTACAGGGGAACGAGGCAGAGGGCCTTCTGGGTGGTGGCGCCTGCCCTGTTGGGACGCCCTCCCATCAGATGTCAAGGAAATAAACAACTATCGACTTTTAGAAGACATCTGAAGGCAGCCCTGTTTAGGGGAGTTTTTAATGTTTGATGTCTTTATCGTATTCTGTTGGGAGCCACCCAGGGTGGCTGGGAAACCCAGCCAGATGGACGGTGTATGAAATTAATAATAATAATAATAATAATAATAATAATAATAATAATAATATGTTGATTTGTTGTTGTTTTTAAATTAAATACCTCAAAATACCTCATGCTTAAAAAGAAATGGGGACATAGGAAACTGCCTTATATAGAGTCAGCTCATTGGGTCAATTCACCCCAGATGTGTCAATGGCGGCATCTCTCCAAAGTTTTCAGGCAGTGGACAATCCTGAGCTGTACCTGGAGATGCCAGGGATTCAACGTGGGATCTTCTGCATGCAAAGCAGACGCTCCATCATGAGCTACATCCGTTCCCAGTATCAAATACCGGGAATGAGAATAAACTGCCTATAAAACTGTCGTCCTTTTTTCATGAATAAGCTTTAAAACCTGTAAACCACAATGAAGGTGAACAAGAAACAGTAGTACCTCGGGTACGTACCCAATCCATTCCGGGGTGCCGTTTGCACCCCGAAAAGTACGTAACCCAAGCGTCCATTTTGCACATGCGCAAAGCGTGATATTGCGCTTCTGCGCATGCGCGAACTGCGCAGGACGCTTCTGTGCATGTGCAGACCGCGTGGACATGCACAGAAGCATCCACGCACCGAAAAACACTTCCAGGTTACTGGAGTACATAAACTGAAATATGTAAGCCGAAGCAGACGTAACCCGAGGTACGACTGTACACCGTTCTTTTTTAATTTTTTCAGTATCTCCCTACCTGTGGAGTTTGTAACGCCAAGGTTCGATAGTTTGAAAAACAGAAACCTCCTATTACCCCCCCATTCTGTTCATGAATATCTGAATGACCTCTTTTTGATATTCCCTCATGAAACCCAACACTAATTGTAACCTTCCTGCACCATTGCTTTCGCTCAGGGTAGGTTCTCATTAGAACAGGGGAAAGTATGCAATTTATTTTATAAAAATAAATAAAGGCTAATTTGCTTCCTGGAATACATCCAGCACTGGCTATTATATACAACAGAAACCAAATTTATGCCTCGGTCCAGACCACAGGCTTTCTTTATGCTGCAACAGGTTTTATGTGAGCTTTGTTATGAAAGGGAAAAGATCTCATACCTGCACAATGTCCCAGTTCATTTTATGGTCTTCGTCCAATTTGGCACTCACGGCACATTTCACAGGCTTTCCCTGAGGACATGTGGCTGATTTCGATTTTTTTAAAGGAGGCTCATCGAATGTGAAATCTTCTTCAGGCTCTTCCGACTTCATCTTTTGTTCCGTTGCCGCGGCACTTGTGGAGGGTCCTTCGGCGTTCTCCAGGCTGTGGGCTGGGCGCCCTTTCAGGGGGAGCTTTCGGGCTGCAGATCTCGGCTTGACATCTTCCTCTTCCTTATGCTGCAGCAGAGGAAATTCACCTTCGTTCCCTGCAGGAGCAGCAATAGGCACCGATGTGTCCTGCCCAAGCCACCAAAAAACACGTTTAGAATGCACGTTGATAAAACAGGAGCGATTAAACGCACGGACGTTGCACGGCCTGCCTAGTCACATGAGGACACCAGTTTCAGCCTCGCTCCAAGAGTCATAAATGGATATGGCGGAAGCTGCTTTGGATGTACAACTGTAGTTTTCTGGCCTTTCCATAAGCATAACCTCAGAACAAAAATGCATCACTAAGTGAATGTAACTTTATTAAGTTGGTTGAGTTTAAGTTCTGTGATTTAAAGCTATTGAACCATATTTTTAGACAGAATTGTTTTTTATTCCAAAACAAGACCCGGTTTTGTTCATCTAGAGCATGCACGTCCAACTCCCAAGAGACTGTGATCTACTCCCAGTATTAAAAAAATCTACCCATTGTCATTGGCAAGAGCTTGTTTGGGGGGAGCTTTGCCCAGAGTTGTTGAGCTTTTGGGGAGGGGGGAGTGCAAAAACAAAAACAAAAAAACAACGCTTGCACAACACTGTGCCACCCTCCTTCCTTCCCCCACTCTGCCGCCACCGCAGGCAATACAAGCTTTCCCAGCGCCAGCGGTGGCAATGGAACCTAGTACCGGAGCGCGCATACATTCATTGCCCACTTTAATTAATCCCACGATCAACCTGGAGCACCACAGCAATCTATCTGGCAATCACGGTCAACCAGTTGAATATGTCTGATCTGGAGGCGCAAATTTAGTAACTCCAAAATGATGGCCACCGACTTGGATGGCTTTAAAAGAAGCCTGGACAAATTCATGGAGAATAGAGCTATTGATAGCTACTAACTGCAATGGCACAGCTCTGCTGGAAGCAACAGGAGAGGAGCTCTTGTGCTCAGGTCCTGCTTGAGGAGCTCTGGGAGCAGGATAATGGACTAGGGCCATTGGTCTGATCCAGCATGCTCTTATGCTGTTCATGTATTCAGAGACTTTCCATTCTCTTCCATAAGTCATGGGTTGTGCTGTCCATGCTACATAAATTCATCTGGTGCCCAGAACAAAATGAAAGGTCAGATTCTGCTTGCATGAAGTTCTGCGTGCACAACTTTAGACTGTGGACTCAGGAGTCTTTTTCACTTTTACCACTGCGCTCTTGTACATCTTTACTCAGAAGTAAGCCCCATTGCATTCAGTGGGACTTTCTCCCAAATACATAAGCACAGAATTACAGCCTACCGTTAATAGAGAAGAAAATTCCCCCACGCACCTGTGAAAAAATCAAACTGGGTTTGGGGATCTCCAGGGTGTAGACCCCCTGCTCCCACAGAAATTATTTTTTACGAGGGACCACGGGTGGCGCTGTGGTCTAAACCACTGAGCCTCTTGCGCTTGCCAATCAGAAGAAGAGGAGGAGAAGGAGTTTGGATTTGATATCCACTTTTCACTACCCAAGGAGTCTCAAAGCAGCTAACATCTCCTTTCCCTTCCTCCCCCACAACAACACTCTGTGAGGGTGAGTGGGGCTGAGAGACTTCAGAGAAGTGTGACTAGCCCAAGGTCACCCAGCAGCTGCATGTGGAGGAGCGGAGACACGAACCCGGTTCCCCAGATTACGAGTCTACCACTCTTAACCACTACACACACTGGTTGAATCTGCATGACAGGGTGATCTCCTGTTGCTCTCTCCAGCTTCTGCCAACCTAAGCAGTTTGAAAGCATACCAGTGCAAGCAGATAAATAGGTACGACTCTGGCAGGAAGGCAAATGGCGTTTCTATGCACTCTGGCACTAATCACAGTCCACCATGTGCCAGAAGCTGTTTAGTCATGTTGGCCACATAACAAAACAAATCTGTCTGTGGACAAACACCGACTCCCTTGGCCTGAAGCAAGATGAGCATCCATAGTAGCCTTTGACTGGACTTAACCATCCAGGGGTCCTTTACCTTTATGCAATTGTTATCCACTCTTTCCAATGCTTTGAAAAGTAAACTGATTCTAGATTCTACGACTTACCAATTCCTCTTTTACTGCCACCTTCCTTGGTCCTTTTCCTAGGCACAGGCTGGTTCTTCTGGGCAGCTACAGTGGGTTTTTTCGCTCTCGACACTTTTGTTTTGGGCACACCTGGCTTCCTTGCAACTTCTTTTTTGGCTCCCATTCCTCTTCCTCTTCCGATTCTGAGAGCTAAATAAAGAAGGAACTGACTTTAGAGAAGCTATATGAGATTCCGTTGTGTTAAAGAAAGGGGGAGGAAAAAACACATCTCACTATTTGAGGCCAAGGGACACACAAGAGATCGCAGAAGCACAATGGAGGGCAAGGGCGGAGTAAAACAACAAATTGCTGCCCGCCTCTTTCTGAGAAGCGGGGTGCCATCCTGAGTAACTCAGATCTTGGACATCGTAGTCCTATCTTGGTTTAAGTCAGCTAGCCGACTGGGAAAACAGGTAGAGGTGTGGCAGAGTGGCATGGCCTTTGCTGAGGTAAAATGTGCTTCTGATTGGTGTGTGATTCTGAGGACATTTTTATGCATCGCTGTATGTCTCCTCTATGTACAAGGCGTGACCTAGGAAAGGGAAAAAAACCTTTCTGTTAAATTTCCTCGAAATGTACGCAGCTTTTGTCCCGTTCCTCCGCACACTGTTATCAGGACTTTTCTCTTTGGACTCCATCTGCGTTACTCAAGTGACTTTGCCAAAAGAGGAGGCCTATACAAAGTGTGAGTGACCTAGCCAAATGCTTGCTCACCCATCATATATTGTAGTCCACTAGGGCAGGGGTAGGCCCCCGACCCCACACAAACACACTTGGCATCATTACAGGTGTGGCCTATAGCAAAGAAAACCCTAACCCTAAGTTATCGGTGGTTACAAGCTGCTCACTACTTCCATCAAGAATGCCCTGACACGGTGTCACTCCATGTCATTATGGGATGTGAGTCTTGTGGGACCTGCTCCCTGCCTGGCAAGCAGGCCTCTTCCACCCAGCCTAGGAGGGGGCGGCCTTGGCTGACTGCAGATGTGAAAGCTGTGGCAGCTGAACAGACCTCTGGTTTGGGGCATGCCGCTTTTGGTTTTCTTATCGTGACCTCAATATTTAAAATGTTTAAACTGCTTTCAATTGCTTTTAACTTGTACGTGTTTAATTCCAGGGTTCTTTGTGGAATGTGCCTGGAAGAGGGGGGGAGCAGAGAGAGCGGGGAAGGAATCGCAGTGGTTCAGGGCAGGGGGGGGACATATAGTATGGGAGGTGGGGCAAGCCGGGTAAGGGGCACACAGCACAGGCAGTTGGTGCCAGCCCCTTCTCCTACGTGGGGAATTGCGGTTGTCCTATCAGCCAGCCCCTCGGGTCTGCGGGGTGCTGTTGCCCAATGCCAGGTCGGCTCAGAGTTAAGGGCTCTCTGTTTCTGGAATGTTCTCCCCAGGGAGGCTTGCCTGGCACCTCCATTATACACCTTTAGACACCAGGCAAAAAACGTTCCTCTTCACCAGGCCTTGGGCTGACTGGCATCCAATGCCCTTTTAAATATGGTGGCACTTGGTTCTCAAACTTAATCTGTTCCGGAAGTCCGTTCCAAAACCAAAGCGTCCAAAAGCAAGGCACGTTTTCCCATAGAAAGCAATGCAAAATGGATTAATCCGTTCCCGACTTTAAAAACAACCTCTAAAACAGCAATTTAACATGAATTTTACTATCTAACGAGACCATTGAACCATAAATGAAGCAATAAACAATGTACTGCAGTCACAAATCCCAGAGCAAGCATTACTCTAGTTTATTGTGAGTGACACCTGGATACTAACAGCTGCATGAGGACCAGGCCTGACAGGAAATTTTTACTGTGCAGCAGGCCCACTAATTGGGACACGGGTGGCACTGTGGGTTAAACCACAGAGCCTAGCGCTTGCCGATCAGAAGGTCGGCGGTTCAAATCCCCGCGATGGGGTGAGCTCCTGTTGCTTGGTCCCTGCTCCTGCCAACCTAGCGGTTCGAAAGCACATCAAAGTGCAAGTAGATAAATAGGTACCACTCCGGCGGGAAGGTAAACAGAGTTTCCGTGCACTGCTCTGGTTCACCAGAAGCAGCTTAGTCATGCTGGCCACATGATGCGGAAGTTGTACGCCGGCTCCCTCGGCCAATAAAGCAAGATGAGCGCCACAACCCCAGAGTCGTCCGCGACTGGACCTAATGGTCAGGGGTCCCTTTACCTTTTTATGCCCACTAATACCACTTTAGGAACACCATCAATTACTATATCCTCCTGTGCTGACCACTAGGTTCTCTTACTGGATCACATCAATGTGGCTAAGTTGACTTGCTTCATAATACAGTGGTACCTCGGGTTTTCAAACGTCTCTGTTGACGAACATTTCGATTTACGAACGCAATAAACCCAGAAGTAAATGCTTCAGTTTTCGAACACACCTCAGAAGTCGAACATGCCACATGGCTTCCGCTGTGTGCAAGATCCTGAGGCCTAGCTGTCAGCTGTTGAGTTTTCGGTTTTCGAACGTTTCAGAACTCGAACGGTCTTCCAGCACGGATTATGTTCGAAAACCGAGGTACCACTGTAACTACTTAAATTCAGAATGCCCCAACCACCAACCAATGGGTAGAGGTGTAATAAAGTTGTTTTTTTTTTAATACATGGTCAGTCCAATTGAAATTGAAATTTATTTTAAAAATTCCTGCCATTTGTTCATATGAGCTATTGTTATCCAAACCGAGATATAAACTTATTTTTTAAAAAATTCTGCCATTTGTTCAGATGAGCTATTGAACTGCCAGCGTCTGAAACAAAAAAAAGTAATCATGGTACAATCATCATTTTAGATGCAGCCAGTCTCTCCATAATGGACAGTCTCAATTTATTCCAACATAATATCCGTATGTATACCTTTCCAAACCTTACTACAGTTAGACTGATGCAACTTGTTCCAATTAGGGGTTATTTGGATTTTAAAAGTACTACACACAAATTTCAACTCACGATATAAGGAAGGAAGACAGCTCATCTTCCGGAATCGCTGGTTTTGGTGCTGTTCTAGTTCTTCTAGGCAGAGCCGACATCTGAAAGGTGAAATATCCAATATCAAAACACAGTTTCCCACTTCAATCAGTTGGTGCAAATATAACACTTTCAACTGCTTAACTGTGACTCTGGATACTGGCAGCAGAAAAGCAGAAAATACAGTGAGGGCAAAAAATATTTGATCCCCTGCTAAATTTGCCCGTTTGCCCTCTGATGAAGAAATGACCAGTCCGTAATTTTAATGGTAGGTTTATTGTAGCTGTGAGAGACAGAATAACAACAGGAAAACCCCTAGAAGACAAAAGTCAGAGATTGATGTGCAGTATAATGAGTGAAATAAGTATTTGATCCCCTATCAACCAGCCAGATGTCAGGCTACCTGGTATATTCACTGTATGTAAAGAGCCGAGATTAGAAGCACCTGCTGTAAGGGAGAGGTTTTACCTGTAATCCCAGCTCCTTACAGTACCTGTACAAAAGACACCTGTCGACAGAAGCAATCAATCCAGCAGATTCCAAAGTAGCCACCATGACCAAAGAGCTGTCCAAGGATGTCAGCCCTCTGTTAATCTCTCCTACCGATGGAGAACCTACAAAGGACTCTATAAGGGCTCCTGTGTACCCATAAGGGAATAAGGGCAGATTTTTGTTCATAGCTAACATCACAAACTTGCAGCGATCCGACAGCCCTACAACCGTGGAGGGCAGGTGGGAGGCGTTGCTTGCCTGCCTGCCTGCTTCCCCTCGACCCGTTTTTATTTCAGAACCCACCGGGCACTTGGCAGAACCCCACACGTATGAACGCAGCTCCCTGCTGTCGCCCCGGAAGCTCCCAAGTTCCCCGCATCCCTCCCGCTACACGCTCCTTGTTCTTCTCTCCACACTCACCTTCCCGTAGCGGGTGTTTCCCGGCGGCGCAAAGAGCCGGGTGTTTGGTTTTTTTTTAAGGCGACGCCTTCTCCTTGCGCCCCTCCAATCGCGGCTGCAGGATCGGCGTTTGAAAGCGGCGCGCAGCGCCACCGGAGCCTGCGAGGGAAACCCAGGCTCTCCAAGTCCCGGCAAGGCGAGCGGCGAAGGGGAGGAGCAGGAAGTGATTGCCGCGCGGCGCTACCAGGCCCCGGAACAGCCCCGGCTCCAATCAGGAAAGGAAGTTGAGTGCACTCCGGATTACTTAGGGAGCCAAGGCCGGGAGAGGGAGGGAGTAGGGAAGGGGGAATCTTTTTGTTCCCCAGCTGGCCCCTTGCCAAGAGGGAAGCCCAGGAGCGTGCCTCGGGTGACCTGAGGATCCATACATAGCGATCTAAGGATGAGGTCTTGCGCACGGCGCAATCCCGTGCGTAATTACGCGCGTTTTGGCTCGCTGTGCTCAAAAGGGAGTTCCTAGATTGGGTGGGAAAGGTGGGACTTCGCTAGGTATGGCTGGACTACGAGGCCCCTCATCTTCGGACGGCATAGCTGGTGGTCAGAAAATGATAGGAGTTGAGGTCCGAGGACATTTGGGGGGCTAGAAGCTGCCTGTTCTGGGAAATGGGTTTAGCAGGGAGAACATAACGCTTAGAATAGTGGTTCTCTAAGGGTGAGGCACGTCATACTGCATAGCTGTCAACCCTCCCTGCTGTTTCCCAATGCTATAATAATAAGGGTATTTCCTGCAAAAAAAAGGGAAAGGTTGACAGCTATGCATACTAGTGTGGCAGGAGAACATGGGCGGAGCCGAGGGGGGCAGTATTTGGAGGCATGGCCGTCATGACTAGTATCTATCCTCCATTAACTTGTCTAATCTTTTAAAACCTCCAAGCTGCTGATACCTTGTAGTATCAAATTCCACAGTTTAACTGCCCCCGCCCCCATGTCTTGAACAGTTAACACACAGGAAGAGCCGGGCATGGACTTAACTCCCCTTTTTCTCTGCATTTTAAACCTTAACAGTGAAATCCTGTGCATATCTTCATCCCGTTTTGTTCGATGGGGCTTAGGCTACTCTATGGAAAGTGGGTATAGGATTGCAGCCCAATTGTCCCCAATAAATCACTTGCTTTGGGTGCTCTTTTACTGCTTTATTTTGTAGTTTTTAATGGTTTTTTGTTTGTTTTTAACAAAGCCAAGGTCATGAAGAATATAACATTTTTGCGGTTTTTTACCTTTTGGCCACTAGATGCTGCTATTTCCCACTTGGCAGCCCAACGTGTTTTAAAGCCCACAGGGCTGTGTGCGTGATTATTAATCATTATTGCTGCTACTTGAATAATTAATACCAAGAGTGTGCAGATCTCACGGGGGGGGGGGACGCTTTCATGGTGGCATCTACTTCCCTCCCATGGATTAAGGGGGGGTGTCTGTTCAGGGCAGGGGAACTTTCTGCATACCGGCCGTGTATCTCCCATGAATTACAATTGCTGGGAGAAAAATGTCTAAACATGGCTTGTAAAGGTAAAGGTACCCCTGACCGTCAGGTCCTGTCGCGGACGACTCTGGGGTTGTGGCGCTTATCTCGCTCTGTAGGCCGAGGGAGCCAGCGTTTGTCCGCAGACAGCTTCCGGGTCATGTGGCCAGCATGACTAAGACTAAGCCGTTTAAAAAAATAAAGCAATTAAGAAGTGGGTCCCCAACTGCCTGTGGGAGGTAAAGGCTCCTCAGCTTGAAGACTACTGACTTTAGAGGAAACAAAATAAAAAATTCTTTCCAGTAGCACCTTAGAGACCAACTAAGTTTGTTCTTGGTATCAGTGTATCTGAAGAAGTGTGCATGCACACGAAAGCTCATGCCAAGAACAAACTTAGTTGGTCTCTAAGGTGCTACTGGAAATAATTTTTTATTTTGTTTTGACTATGGCAGACCAACACGGCTACCCACCTGTAACTGACTTTAGAAGGTTCAATATATTTCCTATATTTCTATTTCAGTCATCCTCACAATAGCCATGCTGGGTAGGCCAGTATTATTACCCAAGTATTGCTGTCTGAAGAATAAACTAAAGATCTCGCATCTGCATTATATATTTAAAGCGGTGTCGTCCCACATTACAGTCATGGCTTCATCCAGTCAATCCTGGGAACTGTAGTTTGTTAAGAATGCTGAGAGTTGTGTGGAGTTGCACTGCCCTGTCTCGGCAACGATACCAACCTGTCCCCGGACTTAATGTCTAAGGTGAAAAATTACTGTACAAGAACAGCTGGGTCTCTCATTCACACAAATGCCCTCCCTCGTACACTGATTGTGTCATGTGTAGGTTACAGGCCAGAGGATTGCCAACTTTAAAAAAAAAAAAATCCCTGCTCCTGTGCCCTGAACAGCAGGTGTTCTGCAGACTTTAATGGATAATTATTACGCTGTGGAAAAACTACCCTAGTTAACGGCTGAGGATGTGTGGGCTGGCTGGCTGCTCCTATTAAAGGGTCAGGAGCAGGACAGATCTCTTTGCTCAGGTAAGTTGGCAACCATAACAGAACATTTGTCCTGAAACAACCTTTGTATTCAGGAGGGGAAGGGATATGGGATACACCCACCATCTTCCTTTAAGTATGCGCAGAGGCTGTGTGTCTATAAATAACCCAGGCTATAAATGTAAATATTTTGCTCTCGTTAATTTGTGTGTGTTGTGCAATATTTGTGATGAAAGGGTTTGGTGCGCCGCAAAAATAGCTGTATGCGTCACCTGCTTCCTACGGTGCCATGCATCAGGACTCCGTGTCTTCCGGCGAAGCAAAAGCAAACATCATTCATCGCTTTGCATAGTTTGAAATCGTGCAGAAGCTGTGCAACTGATTATACGATGAGAACTACAGCAACGACAACAGTACTTGCATGAATGAGAGGGTCCGTTCAACATCACGCTGAAGAGAACTTTCAGTAATAATGACGAAAAAGATAGTCTACTTTTCAGTGGCATAGCAAGGTCAGGTGGTACCCGGTGCAGAAAAAATTTCTTGTCACCGCCCTCCCCCCATTGAAATTATTAAAAGAAGGGAAAATAAGATACAGTTGCAAGTGTTTTCTGGTTTATTTACTTAACATTGTGAGCATAAGCACTTTAAACCTTTCCCCTCCCAACTTTGTTCTCTGCAAATTTTGAAATCGCATCACATCAAAATCAATACCTTTTGCTACTTTGCCACCCCCCTCAGTGATGACACATGGGGCGGCCCGCACCCACCTCACCCCACTTCCTACACCACCGCCAGTTTTAGATCAGGTGTAAGACTCAAGCTCCACTAAGCCAAAACACTGGGAACTAAGGCTTATGCCTTAGCAGGTGTGTCCCATGATGAACAATTACGTTGTGCACTGACACAGATTAGACTTGCTTACAATGTGCCCTCCATGCACCCAGTTTTCCTTGGTCCTTCAGCCCCAAATCCAGACGGGGAGGGTGGGGTGCTGTTCCTGGGACCCACAAAGATGCCCCACCTTTCCCTGCTCCTGTGTGAGCTTGTGAAGCATCTGAGCCTTTCTGTACGACCAGACAAAATAATTCTGTGAGCTGACGTGTGCCGATTTGTTGCCTCCACCCCATAGCTGGCAGGGTGGGTTAAACAGGGAGTGACATGGGGAGCAGGATGGGTACCTTCGGATGCTGCAAGGATGACCGTGACACTGGTGCTAATGATTGGGGTTTCCCAGCACCACTGTGGTGGAAAATGGGTAACAGTAATGAGAAACCCTAAAGCAAGTTTTGCAAAGAAACCACCTTTTCCATAGAGGCATCAAGAAGCAGTGCGTCTTGGCAGCTTCAGGGCGATGAACATAATTGATTTTGAGCCGGAACGGGTCGCTTAATTATTTATATCTCGGTGCATTTTTAGGCCTGTTCCCCTTTCTCCTCTAAAAGAAGCTTTCAAGGACTTGCACAAAATAGACGTTTTGACAATCCATAGGCCCCGCACGTCTTTTCGGTTGCAAGGTGTTTGTGTGTGTGTGTACAAGTGGTATGTTACAAGAGGGTGTCTAACCCCCCCCCCAGCACACACACTCTCCACTTCTTTTCAACTGCAAACCAGACCATTGTGTTTCAGTTCCAAACAAGACATTTGAACTCTCATCTCATTCAGTCTTTCTGTAGCGGCACACAAGGACATCTGCAGTGAGCCTGCCTGAGGGTGGTGAAGGGTCCCTCTCCACCGTTATCCCATCCTGGCAGCCGCTGATGTAACAAACAGATATGGGTCAAACAAAATAAAATAAAAAATTCCTTCCAGTAGCACCTTAGAGACATGCACACTTCTTCAGATATGCACACGAAAGCTCATACCAAGAACAAACTTAGTTGGTCTCTGAGGTGCTACTGGAAGGAATTTTTTATTTTATTTTGTTTTGACTATGGCAGACCAACACGGCTACCTACCTGTAACTGGAGATATGGGTCAACTCGCAGGATGATTAAAACAGTGAGACTCAGGTGTAAGGAAACACATTTGTGACATTGCACAGCCTCGTTGTTGATCATGGGATGCTCCCGTTAAGGCATGAGCCTCAATGTCCCAATTTCTCACTTTTGTGGAGCTTGAGCCAACATGAGATGGTTTAACTCTGATTTTAACCAAGCCGTATTTTAATAATTGAAGCTGTCTGGTTTTAGAAAATGTTTTAAAATATGGGACTCTAGGACTCAGCTATGCAGCTACAAATGAAACGTTTTTTTTTAAATAATAATTTTTATCAGTTTTCGATTACAATAATCCAATAATAGCCTCATTATAACAATGCCAAATTATAATACAATTACTAATACCAATCATTCAGATGCCAAATTATATAATTTAGGTGGCCCCCCTGCGTGCTAGAATCGATGGTTTGATGATTTACTTTATTTCTGCGTTCCAAAATCTTATTAATTTCAATTACACTCCAGCAAATATAAAAATCCCTTATACAACAACTGCAATATTCCATTCATATTGACACATTAAATTATTTATAAAACTACAGGTGAAGCATTCAAACTGTATCCTTGTCCTTCCTTGTGTGGCAGTTATTCTGTCCGTGATGTTTCTTACTGTCCCTGTAAAATATTATGATGGAGAACAGCAACAACCGGGAAAAGATGGACATATTATTTTACAAATACTGTGGTACCTCAGGTTACAGATGCTTCAGGTTACAGACGCTTCATGTTACAGACTCCGCTAACCCAGAAATAACGCTTCAGGTTAAGAACTTTGCTTCAGGATAAGAACATAAATTGTGCTCTGGCGGTGCGGCGGCAGCGGGAGGCCCCATTAGCTAAAGTGGTGCTTCAGGTTAAGAACAGTTTCAGGATAAGAACGGACCTCCAGAACGAATTAAGTTCTTAACCCGAGGTACCACTGTAAAACTGTTTAAGTGTGTTTTAAGTGCAGGTGGCGCTGTGGGTTAAACCACAGAGTCTAGGGCTTGCTGATCAGAAGGTTGGCGGTTCGAATCCCTGCCACGGGGTGAGCTCCCGTTGCTCGGTCCCAGCTCCTGCCCACCTAGCAGTTCGAAAGCACATCAAAGTGCAAGTAGATAAATAGGGACCGCTCCAGCGGGAAGGTAAACGGCGTTTCCGTGCGCTGCTCTGGTTCACCAGAAGCGGCTTTGTCATGCTGGCCACATGACCCGGAAGCTGTCTGCGGACAAACGCCGGCTCCCTCGGCCTATAGAGCGAGATGAGCGCCGCAACCCCAGAGTCGGACACGACTGGACCTGGTGGTCAGGGGTCCCTTTACCTTTACCTTAAGTGCAATATACAATGTGACACTAGATGGCAATGGTGAGCTGTATGGAAAATTCAATTTTTTAAAACACTTTTTAAAAAAGGCATTTTCAGAACAGTTTTTATATGTGTGTAGATGTTAAACATGAGAGTAGCTTAATCACAACTATACATTTTTTAAATACAAATGGTATACATGTGCTTCCATTCACCCTCTAGTCTAAACTATATGCTGCACAACAACCTGTTGCGAAGCTTACATATAGCAGATTAATGGCACTTCGCAGCCCTATCGGTATGAACTTGGACAAAACCTTGTTCTGGAGCAATTTAACCCAACCTGGCACTCTCCATATGTTTTGGACTACAACTCCCATCAACCCCAGCCAGCATGGAGTTGTAATCCCAAAATCCTATGATTCTATTCTACCACATATGATTTAGTTGAGATTCCTGCATTGCAGGAGGGTTGGACTAGATGACCCATGGTGTCCCTTCCAACTCTAGAATTCTGTGAACCTGTAGAGCTGGGCCTTACACTGCACTACTTTGAAAGGCTGAGCATTTCCCTTTTTAATTGCTGACAGGCACAGTCTTTTGATATGTTGGGGGAAATGGTCACATTTGCTAACAGCTGTGAAAGCTGCCATATTTCACTGAGTTATCATGTGGGACTTTAGATCGCAGAAGCCAGCGCAACGCTTATTTCTACCTGCTTCACAAAGCTGTTAATCTAATTGGTTTCTTCATGGAGAATCAGAAAGCTGCGCCATCTCGGAACTGACAACACTGTAACCGATTTATATAAATGCATGCTTTCAATTAGTACTAATTTAGAGCCCATATTTCCTCTTTAAGAAAGAATGTAATGTTCCGTCATGAGAGGAAGTTGTGAGCCAATCACTCTCCTAAATGCGTTTGGATTTTATTTTTTTTCGGGTGGGAGACTTCAGCTATTTAGTTGTTTGGATGTCAGTCAATTACACTTAGGAAGCTCTGGTTAAATATATTTATGAAGATTTTCACATCATTAAGGCATGAAATTCAATCAGCAAGCATGAGCAGAGTAGGAGCTGCCTTAATTGGGATTTTGCTGCCGTTGGTATTCTGTCACCTCCTGGCACAGAGAAGGTGGTTTTTGGTTTTTTCCCCTTCTTCCTATAATTGCTTTCTCTGGCATGGATTTTGCTGCTGGAAAATGAATTGTCCATTGGGCTGCCACCTTTTCTTTTTACTGTACTTTCTCCAAGGCCATTCAATGTAGCCTAACATTCATACTGCCTACACACTGACATGTTTGCATCTCAAAAATGTTGTTTTCCTCGATCCAGAATTGTTCCTCTTTTCTTCAGCATGCTGCTTTCAATCTCGATTGATTCTAGATCCTGCTGGCCCTCCAGCTTTCTTAAGCAGGTAAGCAGAAGAGCTAAATTATTGAATTTGTATCCCACCTTCTTCTAAAGAGAGTACATGGATCACTCCCTCCCCAGTTAATCGCTACAACGACCCTGTGAGGTAGTTTAAGAGGCTGCAGCTGGCCCAAGGTCACCCAGTGAGCTCCACGACTGAGTGGGGATTTGAACCCTGATCTCCCAGGTCCTAGTCTGAAACTCTAACCACTATACTACACTGTCTTCCTAGAGTCCTTCTGTTATGGGGCAGCTCTATAAATTAAGTAGCCAAATAGATATGGAGATGGCAAAATGTTACTTGAAGAAGGATTTGAATATTTTCCTTGAAGCTTGAGTTTGTTATATTCTGGATTGTTTCATTGATGTTTTAAGGTGTTGTAAACAGCTTTGGTCCCATCACCTCCTGGCAAACAGAAGGGGGAGAAATGGAGGCAGTGAGAGATTTCACTTTCTTGGGTTCCATGATCACTGCAGATGGTGACAGCAGTCACGAAATTAGAAGACGCCTGCTTCTTGGGAGAAAAGCAATGACAAACCTAGACAGCATCTTAAAAAGCAAAGACATCACCTTGCCGACAAAGGTCCGTATAGTTAAAGCTATGGTTTTCCCAGTAGTAATGTACGGAAGTGAGAGCTGGACCATAAAGAAGGCTGATCGCCGAAGAATTGATCACTCTGAAACCGATAATTCTGAAACCGAATTATTGATCTGGATGTTATTTGATTAATAATAATAATAATAATAGGCTAAGTAAGTGGAGATCTGCACTTAGAAATTTACCCAACTATATCTAATCAGCATATGAAACCACCTTCACCCATATCTCATTTGTTTATCCACAATTCAATTGTCTTTCCCGTTCTTTCATAGCAGCCGCTCTGTTTTGCCAGCATTTTGTGGCTGAACCTTTTGCCGCGACCACAATTAGGGTGTTTGCAAACATTCTGTGCCATCCCTGATTCAGCCCCATCATGGGCAACTCTGGGGATGGGGGTGTGGTGCAGGAATGGGGGGTGGGGGGTGCCTTCCCCTGCAACAGTGATGGTAATTGTGATTAATGAGAGTGCTTCTTGTACATTCAATCCTTGCCGGGACTTTTGCATGCTCCTTCCACCAGATAGTGCTGTTTCTCCGCACAGCCCACTTAGAATGCACAGGCCATGCAAAGGTCAGGGGCTGGCTCAAGGTAACACACAGCCTGCAGCTGTCAAGCCTCTCTCATTTCTCTTTGCTGTTTCACAGGCAAAGAAGAGCGAAAAGCAGCAGCCCGTGAAAAGCCAATCCCTAGGTCTACAAGCAGTCCACAAAACAAAATGAAGCCATAACTTCCTATTGCTACGTGCATTGTTGCAAATTTTATATTGTGATGGTTTAACTGGGGATTTTCCAAACTTGGGTCTCCAGCTGTTTTTGGATTACAGTTCCCATCATCCCTGACTGCTAGGTAAGAATGATAGGAGCTGTAGTCCAACAACAGCTGCAGACCCAATTTTGGACCTTCATATGTTGTTGGACTCCAACTCCCATCTAGGGTTGCCATACACCCATTATTTCCCAGACATAGCCGGAATACTGCAGTTGGAAGCAGAGTAAAATTGCAAAAAATATCCTGGAAAATCCTTAATCATCCCACTGCTGGCTGGGGCTCATGGAAGTTGGAGTCCAACAGCTTCCTGAGAGGCACAGGTTGAAATAACATTTTTTATTTTAATTTATTTAGTTTTTCAGTTTAAAGATTTACGGTCAACTATCAACAGCCAACATAAAAACAAGATTCCAAAGAATCTCATGAACATCCCTATGTGTTAACCATTTCCTCCTGAACCTTTGATAATAATCCAAATTTTACATCCCCATTATATCCAAAATTCAACATTAAACTACAAGTGTCATTCCAATCCTACTAGTGACTTTGGCTGTTTACAATGGTTTTTAATATAAATTATAAATTTTCCCCATTCCTTATTAAAAATTTTGGTCTTCCTGATTTCTGATTCTTCCGGTCGTTTTTGCCATTTCGGCATAATCCATTAACTTAATCTGCCATTCTTCTCTGGTAGGAGTTTTGTCTTCTTTCCATCTCTGGGCCATTAACATCCGAGCAGCTTCGGTCACATACATAAATACCGGTAGTCTTTCCTGCTCCATTGGGATTTCGGCACCTATGAAATAACATTTTCAAATCGCTGTGTTAAGGCAAGAAACAAGCACACAAAATTGTTAGAGGTGATTTGGGGTCATTTCTGCCTCCCCACCCCCAAACCCAGTAGTAAATGAACATGTGAGGCCACCTCACACTGAGGCAGACCTTCGTCTGGCCCCAGATTTTCTGTCTGCTTTGACTGACAGCAGTTCTTAAGGGTTTCCTACAGAGAGATCTTTCCAGCCCTGTTACATGGGTTGCTTTCAACCAGAGACTGGATGTGGAAGTTTCTGCAGGCCAAGCACTGAGCTGCAGCCCTTGGACTGACATCAAAGTTCTAATAGTCTTGATCCAGTGCCATTAGAATAAAAGAATCATAGAGTTGAAAGGGACTCCCAAGAGTCATCTAGTCCAGCCTTTCTCAAGCTTGGGTCCCCAGATGTTTTTGGCCTACAACTCCCATCATCCCTAGGTAGCAGGACCAGCGGTCAGGGATGATAGGAGTTGTAGGCCAGAAACATCTGGGGACCCAAGGTTGAGAAAGGCTGATTTTAGTCAAAACCCCTGCAATGCAGGAATTCATGTAGGAATTAGGAACTGGCTGACAGGCAAAAGTTAACCAGGTAAAGCTTTTACCATCTCTTTCTCTACTCCCTTCCCCAAAAACCTTTGCCTATTTCATATCTGCATAGGGACAGGGGTTATCTAAAATCTGCAGCAGCCTGACTCCCCCTCCCTCCTGATTTTTATTGGTGCTATTGGATGGGCATGTAGATCAGACCTGCCTAATTTGTGACTCCCCAAGTGGAACTCCACCAGCCATTGTTATGAGCCATTGGGTGGCAACGACAGGTGAGCAAACTTCCCTCCACCTTTGCAGTCATGAACATTCCACCGGGGTCACTTCCAAAAGTGAGCACCCCATCTCGGATGCTGACAAGAATAAAGGTAAAAAGGTAAAGGACCCCTGGACGGTTAAGTCCAGTCAAAGGCGACTATGGGGTTGTGGCGCTCATCTCGCTTTCAGGCCGAGGGAGCCAGCGTTTGTCCACAGACGGCTTTCCGGGTCTGTGGCCAGCATGACTATACCGCTTCTGGCGCAACGGGACCACCGTGATGGAAGCCAGAGTTGCAAGAAAACACTGTTTACCTTCCCGCCTCAGTGGTACCTATTTACCTATTTATCTACTTGCATTGGTGTGCTTTTGAACTGCTAGGTTGGCAGGAGCTGGGACAGAGCAACGGGAGCTCACTCCGTCGCAGGGATTCGAACTGCCGACCTCCTGATCGGCAGGCCCAGGAGGCTTGGTGGTTTAGACCACAGTGCCACCCGCGTCCCATGCAGCTTACAATAATAATGAAAGGTGAGCAGGTGTGTTCTGGGACTAATAATCCTAGTCCTTGGTGACAAAAACGATGCTCTTTTGGGGATCCAGGGGAAATTATCCTTGACCATTTTAGTTCAGCAAAAGTTACGCCTGATGTAGAATCTCCCAGGTTAAACTCTCAGTATCTCTAGTTAGAAAGGAGCTAGAAAAAAACTAGAGACCCTAGAATCACTGCCAGTCAACGTAGATAACACTGTGCGAATGTAGCTGCATGTGCTAAAAGAGCTTGAAGCAACAGTTTGGTCTCACATCCATCCATGATCTCAGCAGCTATTGGCCAACGCCAGCTGAAATGGGTCTTCCAAAGCAAAGACTCCCTTTGATCAGATGCCGGGGGTGTAACACAGAGGAAGGCGATCTCCATTACGTTAAGATGATCTGGCTGACTGCTCTTGGAGTACAGCGCTGAACTAGACAGATGTGGAGTCTGCCCAGCAAAGTGAATTATTACAGTCTCATCCATGCATGCTCTGCATTTGTAAGGTTATCAACAATATACAACTGGTGATAATCAGAAGCGCTGATTTGCCATTGCATGAGCAAACAACTGAGAATGACTCTGTTGCCACGGGTGACATAAAGCTCTCTCAACTGCCGACAACTAATCCAAATCAATTAATCATATGAGCTTTTAAATCAATTAAATAAATTTAAAAAGGTGGTTGAATGCAACTGCTCAGTGTTCCTACCAACCAACCAACCAACCGTACTTTGTTTCAGGATATTCCATTCCATTTTACCTCCCTGTTTTTTTCCTATTTGACCACCCCCTCAACCAAACATGTTGTGACCACTGAGCATGTTGTCATAAATTATTATATTATTATGCTGGATAAATTCTGTTCTTAATGTTGTAAATCGCCCTGAGATCTTTTGATACAGGCAGTATATAAATTGAATAAATAAACATTAATTATAATGCTGCAAGTTGACAGAATTGGCTGCATCTCATCAGTATTGGATCCCTGGTCAAATATGGTGCTCGGGAGGCCAAAGGAACTCATTGGTGGAAGAATCATGCAACTTCCATCCTGTTCTGTTGTATTGTTGATCTACATTGTCCCCTCTTCCCCTTGGATCCAGCTGGGACGGCCGTTTCCCTTTGGCATTCCCTTCATTTCCCAGACCCTTGAGGGGGGTGCCAAGTGGGGGCAAGGATGTTATTTCTATGGAAGCCAAAGTTCTGCACCTTCTGATGGTGTAGGAAGTTGTGCCTGTGCAGCTGATCCAGGCCAAATGGAGCACATGCTGAAATCCCAAGACATTACTTCATTGTCCGTGGCGGCGTGGTGGTGGTGAAGGCAGGGGTTAACTGAATCCAACCACAGATCATCAAAGCAATTATTGGGAGCCAGGAGGAATCTAACTCTGCCTTCTTCCAAACTTAACGTTTGTCAGCAATTTCTCACAGTTTGGACCGTGCGAAGAGATTCCAGTGAGATCCTGATTTTAAGATAAATGAAAAGAGGCGAGGGAATAACTGAACAGCTGGATGGAAATTCCCAAGCAAGCGTATATTCACACCAGGCTTTTGCATCTATTGGTGTGCTAACATTGTGTATTGCACTGGTGGCTGTGTATAAGCTTGTTCTTTATCCACATAAACAGTGCAAGGGCTATTCATTCATAAGCGGCAAGTGGGACCCACAGCAATATGCGGTAATGTGTAGTTGCTCTTTGTTCAGGATTTCACCCATTCCTTTTTTCCATTCCTCCCTGTGTTTTTCTTACCCCCAGCCTCAGCAAGCAAGCAAGCAACATGTCTGGGCCTCTGAGACTTCATTGGACTGGGTTTGCGGTTCCTCTTCAGATTATTTCCCATTAAAAACTTTGTGCACTTCTGCAGACCTTGGCATTCTGAAGACTAAGGGGTGGGTTTTATTCTCTGTTTCTCATGTTTCCATCTTAATGCAGCTCTCCACATTCTGCAGAAATTTGCAATGTGTGTGTGTTTTTAAAAAAATCCTCGTCATTTTTTGTTGGTAATTCATGAAAATTCGTCAGCATTTTCTCCCAATAAACATGTTTTCCTATGCCTTTTAAACTACACATTTGAACTATTGAACTCTCAATCTCGGTTATATTGAATAGCAATTTGCAAGACTCTCTCTCTCTATATATATATATTTAAAGTTCCTTGTGAGTCTACATATATGCTTTGTGTTGATGTTATTTTGAGCCACAATACGAATTGCATTGGGACATTCAGTGTACATTATATGTTTATTATATACAGAGTTGTGTTTGGTCAGCTTCTCTGTATTCCCTCATTGCTGGATTTTTAAACTAAAGTACACATTGTTTGCAAGTGATTTATCCTAATATTATTATTAACAATATATGCTTGTTTCTAATACTATGATCATATTTATGCACACTTTCCCCTAATAAATGCATTTTGTATACAAATTTAATAAATAATCAATTTCTTCCTTTGGACGTACTACTTTTGGCTTAGAAGATTCCAAAAATCTGGCTATTCAGCTTGGCATTACGCTCCTTGGATATAATATTCTCAAAGAAGCTATAAAACCTATGTTGGGTTTCTTCTTCTTCTTCTTCTTCTTCTTCTTCTTCTTCTCTTCTTCTTCTTCTTCTCTTCTTCAAAGGGTGGTTGGGTGCATAGCCTCCATAACAGTGTGTTTTGCTAACCAGTTATCTCTATGTATCTGGATATAAATAAATACACGGCAGAATTTGATGGCAGCTAGTACTTTGGGTTAAAATCCAGTCGGGAAAAAAACAGGGCAGCTTAAAACTTGCTCACATTTATAACAGGCCTCATGTCTTGGGAGAGGGGAGCCACTCAGAAGGGTTGCTTGTTCGGCTCATAGCCAGGTGCTGCTTGTGTGCAGATACTGTTTGCATCGTCAAACCATCCCCTTCCAAAAGCAAACACACACACACACACAATCCACCGGTGACAATATTATTGTAGAACCACTGACTGTGTGTTTGTGTATGCAAATCTCTGGAAGTAAGCAAGTAAGGCTAAAATCTTCTGCAAAGAAGGCCTGGATTTATTTGTCCAGCAGCTCTGTGCATGGATCATAGATTGTAGAATTGTGGAGTTGCAAAGGACCCTGAGATCATCTGGTCCAACCCCCTGTGATGCAGGACTACGCAGATGTCCCATTCAGGGATCGAACCTGCAAACCTTGGCGTTATCAGCACCACACTCTAACCAACAGTGTGAAGCTGAATTCTGTACAGGGACCTGTGCAGGATTACCCACTAGGAAGACCAAGCTTAGGGAAATACCTGTGAAAGTTCAGGTATTTCAGCTCCGGATAGCCAAGTACGAGACAGATTTAAAAATTCATGTGTAGATGTGTGTGTGGGGTGGGGGAATAGATTGTAGATGTGTGTGTGTTAGGCTGCAATAGATTGTAATGGATCGCTCTGAAGTCACTTCAGCACCATAAAAATTTGTCCCCCAACCGCCCCGCCCCACATTTTGCCAGAACAAAGCTGGCAACTTGAATGCATGTGCATCTCAGCATCCTTGTAAGCTTTGTGCCATTTTGAAAAATAACTTTCATGTTATGTGTTTAGTGCTGTTTCGATTTCGAATTACATATGGCGGGGACACCATAATGTTTTAAGTGTTTAGGGCCTCTAAAGCTCTTAATCGGCCTTGACAGGGATATATGTCTGTGTTAAAAGGTAAAGGTAAAGGGAACCCTGATCATTAGGTCCAGTCGTGTCTGACTCTGGGGTTGCGGCGCTCATCTTGCGTTACTGGCCAAGGGAGCTGGCGTACGGGTCATGTGGCCAGCATGACTAAGCCGTTTCTGGTGAACCAGAGCAGTGCACGGAAACACTGTTTACCTTCCTGCTGGAGCGGTACCTATTTATCTATTTGCACTTTGACGTGCTTTCGAACTGCTAGGTGGCCAGGAGCTGTGACCGAGCAATGGGAGCTCACCCCGTCATGGGATTCGAACCGCCAACCTTCTGATCAGCAAGCCCTAGGCTCAGTGGTTTAGACCTATGTGTTAGTCCTAGTATTAAAGAAAAAATTGTGGGCCAGGATGTCTGAGTGTGAGGCCTAGTTCTGTGCAGAGATGTCCGTGTGAGGCTGAATTCTGTACAACCCCCCCATGGGGGCCACAGTCAGCGGGGCCATTTCAAAGGTGAGCTACGGTAGGTAATTCCTAATCATACAATCTTGTTCCTCCTCACAGAATTAAAACCTTGCCAGGCTGGAAATTGCTCGTAGATTTCCTAGCTTTTTAAATTTATTTATGTGTATCTATATGCTATGCTGCTTTTAGCCCACAAATTGGTTCAGAAGCATAATAAAAATCAGTTTTATTACTGAAAACATCAGCATCATTTGGGAAGCATGCGAGTGCAACACGGCTCTGTCCATCTGTGATTCCCATCCACTGTTATCATAGAATTGCCCAGCTGGAAAGGGACCCCCAAGGGACATCTAGTCCAACCCCTTTAATGTAAGAATCTCATCCATGACAGATGACCCTCCAACCTCCGTTTATTCCAGAAGTATTCAAGTGGCGACAGAGGATAGCCATCAGGGCTAGTAGCCCTCCTCCATGAATTCATCTAATGGTCTTTTAAAGCAATCCAAGCTGATGGCCACTGTGGCCTCTTGTGGCAGTGAGTCCCATAGTCTTTAAACTATGGCATGGGAGAACATCTCTCTGGCCCATTTGTGTGCCAAATTCAGATGTGAAGAGGCCTGCTCCTTGACTTTTACGCGCTGTGGAAAAGGCTATGTGCTTGACAAGAAGCCTGGCAGCCTTCGCCTTGAGCGGGATTTGATGGGCTGGGCGTCGATGGTTCCCTTTGCCCTGCTTGCGATTTTAACGGAGACATCATTGTCGTGGCTACTCTCTTTTATCGCCTTTGATTGCATTTCCAAGAGGAGTCTCCCGAGAGGGAGCCCCCTTAGGCTCCCCGGCCGGTGGTAAGGAAAGGCGAACCAGAGAGAGAGAGAGAGACGTATTTAAAAGAAAAACAACGAGCAAGAGGCAAGGCGACAGCGGCCCGGTTTGAAAAGAAGCGGCACTCGGAGACGCAGCGGCGAGGCGCGCGTAAAGCGGGGCGCGCCGAGCCCTCTTGCGCCCGGGGATCGGCTGAAAGTCACGACCCCGGGAGGAGAAGCAGCTGCAGCGGCGGCGGCTGCGGCTGCTCTCCTTGCCTTCCCCGCTCGGAGCTGTTGCTCGCCGGCGATCGCTCAAAGTGCTCCCCCAACAGGCAAAAACTTTCTCTTCGCGCACTCGCGCTGCCTCGCTCGCAGGCACACACACTGACGTCTTTTGCGCATTTCCTGCATTAGGGAGACAGACCCAGAGAGCGAGCGAGCGAGCGAGAGAGCGAGAGGTGGGGTAGGGCTCCTCCAGCCCAGCGCCAGACACACCAGGCGGGCGAGCGGCGCAAACAGCCAGCGTCCAAGAGAGAGAGAGCGCGGGGAGAGCGAGTGCCAAGGGAGCGAGCCGGAGACGGAGAGAGCAACCGATCGCCGTGCTGGTTTGGGTCGTGGGCGAAATATATTATTATTATTATTTTATTATTATATATCTATTATTATTATTATTTTAAAAATAAGCTCCATAAGTTGAACTCCCGCGCTGAGCAGTCCGATCCGGAGCCGCTTCTCCCCATGCCTTGGATTCGATCCACTGGATCCTTGGCCTTGGAAGAGGAGGAGGCGGAGGAGGAGAAGGCGAGGAGGCTCCTGCAGCCGAGGCGGATGTAAGGTTCCTGGCTGGGCTGGACTGTGTGATGTTTCTGCTGCTTCGTCTCCCAGCCGGGGAGGCGTGGAGCAGGCAGGGCGGCTCGCTCGCTTTGCCCGCTTCTGGGGGGTTTTGTATTATTTTTCAACTCCCCCTTCTTCCTCCCTCCTCCCGGGCTGCTGCTGCCGCTGCCGCCGCCGCCGCCGCACACAGACAAGACAGCACTAGCGTGTGCAAGAGCTTCGGATTGTTTTTCTCTCTGTGTGTGTGTGTGCAGAAGACTGATCCGGATTATGATCTAAAAGGGGGGGTGCGGAGGAGGAGGGGGAAAGAAAGTCTGTTTCTCTCTATCCAGAGGCTCCTCTGATTTGCTCCGATTGCATTTGGATTCCTGCAAGCAGGGACGTCTCCCCCCTCCCCTCCCCTCCCGTCCCTTCCTTGTTTTTCCGTTAGGAAACACACACAAGCACGGAAAGGACGAGACCTCGGTGCATGTCTGCATGCAGGCGTGTGTGTATTCCCCGGGCGTCGCGAGAGGAAGGGATAAATAATCACAGGTAGCAACAAAAGGAGAGCGCCCCCCCCTTCCCGCCGCCCTGCTGTTCTGAAGCCTGCACCTCCTTCCACTCCAACCTGCCTTCTTATTTATTGGAGAAATCTCCTCGGATCCCTCCGCACTCCAGAGTGTGTGCTTTAATCCCAGGGAAAATTAAAAAAACAAACAAACAAACAACAACTAGTGAAGCCATCTAACCATGGTGGTTTTCAATGGGATGCTGAAAATAAAAATCTGCGAAGCGGTGAATCTCAAGCCCACAGCTTGGTCCCTGCGGCATGCGGTGGGTCCCAAACCACAGACCTTCCTGCTGGACCCTTACATTGCCCTCAATGTGGACGACTCCCGGATCGGCCAGACCTCCACCAAGCAGAAGACCAACAGCCCTGCCTGGAACGATGAGTTTGTCACGGACGTTTGCAACGGCCGGAAGATCGAGATGGCCGTTTTCCACGATGCCCCCATTGGGTACGACGATTTCGTGGCCAACTGCACCATCCAGTTTGAGGACTTGCTGCAGAACGGGAGCCGCCACTTCGAGGACTGGGTGAGTGTTCGCATTGTACATACACACACGTCCGCGGCACTGAGAGGTTCCAGGCTGGTGCAGGTGTCTGTGGCAGGTTGGGCTTTTAGCTGGATGGAAATGCGCCCCCCCTCCGTTTGACAGATGTCTTGGAAGGCATGACATGGCCCTTGGATGGAGGGCTTTGTCCATGCTGAGGCAGGTGGCTCAGCTGTTCATGTAGATGTTGTGGCTGTCTTGCCTGCTTTGTGAGAATGAAGGCACGATTTCTCCTCAAAAGAAAATCCACCACGATATGGTCTGAATCCCATTAGTTTTGTTTTCACGTGTTGCTCATTCTGGAGACACAAGAGCCCCAGGTAGCACCATTGCCTTACATACTCAATAAGGCTAACCCTATAATGTATATTTTCTTCTCATTTCCCGTGCTTAAGAAAATATGTCTTGCCACCTCTGCAGCCTCAGGAGAATTGGGCTCATGTTGCCTTTGGGTTATAATAATGCTACACTTGTCCAGCTCTTGAATCTCCACAATCTTTTGCCACAATTGCCCGGCTCCTTGATGGCAAAAACAAATGATGAGCTACTTTTCCATGTCTTCCCTCGCATGCAATGCACCACACAAAATCCCAAAAGGCCGGACATTGTATCAATGAAAGAACAGCATCAGGTTCTTAGATACGGTACCCAGACTCTGAAGAAGAAGAAGAAGAAGAGTTTGGATTTGATATCCCCACTTTATCACTACCCGAAGGAGTCTCAAAGCGGCTAACATTCTCCTTTCCCTTCCTCCCCCACAACAAACACTCTGTGAGGTGAGTGGGGCTGAGAGACTTCAGAGAAGTGTGACTAGCCCAAGGTCACCCAGCAGCTGCATGTGGAGGAGCGGAGACACGAACCCGGTTCACCAGATTACAAGTCTGCCGCTCTTAACCACTACACCAAACTGGCTCTGAGACTTCCTGGATCACTGCTGCTTTCTACGGCCTGCACGATCGACAAAGTTGTCCGTATTTACTTTTTAAAAGCATCCTGGTGCTTAATGATTCCTTGTCTTCCCCTCACGAAAAGGGCGTAACTTGCATGTCACAAT